>NC_071342.1:9488214-9788303 GCF_027744825.2 Synchiropus splendidus | reverse complement strand
TGATTTCCTCACACAAAGTTACAATATTCCTTAAAATACTGGTGCACATTTAGCAAAATCATAGATTTAGGAATGTTGCTAAGAAGACTATGTGCATATAGATGAAATGATTGACCATTAAACAGGCCTTTAAAGACCAAACACTGCGGACCTTGCGCTCTGGCTGTGGAAGAGAGACAGAAAAGGTGGAATTCCTGAACCTATTTCCTCAGCTGTTCAGTCATGATTAAACAGTAGTAAATTTCAAATTCAACAACAAAAAAAAAACACTGTAAAAGTGCTTGAACCAAATAAGATTTATTTTCGAAGATGTTGGGAAATAAACTCCTCAACAACACAACACCCCTGAACTTAAAAACAAAGGCAACATCATAAAGACTCATTGTATGTTACAGAGAAAAAATGGAGGCATTATTTTTTCCAAGGACAAAACAAACAGCATGCAGGAGCTGTGTGTAATGAACGGAAGGAGGTCATAATTGTCAATAATCACAAAATGGTTCCAGTTTCACCAGAAACACAGTACAATGCTGAAAGAAAGCTTAACATAATAATTTAAAAAGTTTATCTAATTTATCCAGCAAATGCAGTGAAAATAATTGTGGCATACGCACATTATTGCACAATATTGACCCTCAGTAACAACCCAAGTGCAATAAGATAGCGACTTCCCAGCATAAGTGAAATCTATGAGTGAATAAAGCTACAAATATGGCATACCAAGTTAAAACAAATGAAGGCACTGAATGGTAAGATATCAAAACTGGTCTTAAAGTGCACATATTTCAGTTTTCATACAATTTGTCTCACTTATTTCCCTGATAATGCTTTAAAAATGATAGAGCTTAAACATTTTTCTGTGGGACTGTGGAAGACTTTCTAAAAGCTGGAAAGAGATTTAGGGATGAAAACACATCACACTGATGTCATCCATTAAGGAAAAGTGACTAAACTTGTAACTTTTAACTTGTAATTTCAGAACACTGAAGGGAAAACACAGAAAAAACAGGTTCTTCTTTGAGAGACTTTGTCGATGAAGAGGTCGAGAATGCGGACTGTCGCTGCTGTTGGTGGTCTTTGAGATGAGCAGTTGATCATTCCCGCCAGAAAATATTAAGGTACCATATTTTACTTTTGTCCACCTTTCAGACTGCGTAAGTAGTCCTTAATTGTGTTTTCAACATCGGGAATCTGGTAGTTTTGTGCCACGTAGATCCCAGTACACACGCCAGCAAAGACACCCATTACGGCTGATGAGCGTAGCTTCGCCACAATGTACCCCGACAGGAAACCTTTGAGAAAGGGAGACGCCAGCAGACTGCCGCCCTGAGGAAGATAAGATGTTGAAGTAGCATCAATATAGCATCCAGACTGATGAGCTATGACAATTCCTGCATTTTTCTGAGCACAAATATTTCTTTGAAAACCTAAAAGGTGTCACACTAATGTCTTATACAGCCAAAAAAACTGTCTTACAGCCGGAATTCCAGCATTTATTTCATCTTCCATCCGTTTCTGAATGTCCTCAAGTTGGTCCTTCAGCCCCAACAGGTCCCTGAGCTGGTTTGTAGGATCCTGTGTGAAAAAAACAAACAATAACATATAAAATAAGATCAAGCAAAACGTTTAATAAATGCAAAGTGAACAGTTTCCTTTAACATATACTACAACTACACTGAAAAGCCAATGGCACAAAAAAGCTGAAAAGCAAAAAGTTGAGCAGCGTTGTTTCATCATTACACTCTTGTCTTCAAAGTTCCAATAGTTATATTATCAGATTCCTCTCACTCGTCCAAGCAGCCTATCAGTTTCTGTGAACACATTCAAATCACAGCTGCATAAGAATGTCTGAACAAACCCCAGAAACGTATCAAGATGTATTAAGTTCTATACGGTCCAAATTATAAAACAAGTGTGGCTTTCTAAACAGTGCCATAGTAAGGGCGTGGAGTATTTATTTTGTAAAGGCGAAAGTGCTGCAGGAACCCTGCTTAATATTGAAGAGGAGCAAAGGTGGATCAGATCCAAAACTCCAGCTAGTTCTTCAATCTGCTGAATCGTGACCAGCCATGAAACTAGAGCAACTTCAAAGCCTTTTCGCCTTTGGGCCCTTTTTGACACGTCCTGACTGCTGCATGGAAGAAAGATCCCACAAGAACTAAGTAACAACATATGGATTGGTTCGAAGTCAAGGCTGTCAAAGTTTAGCATGCCATCCATGTATCAGGAACCACTTTGTTTACCTGAACCAGCTACATATAGCAATCGCGTCTAACAAACAACGACACGTAAGGTTCTAATTCAGGTTTGTAAAACCGGCGTTAAAGGGATACATTACGCTTTAAACTTGGTTCAAACAACTGTGTTGCGACTGTTGACAGCAACGATGCTAACAGCTCAAAACGGCAGTTTGGCATGAGGTGCACACAAATCAAAGAGTTTTCATCATCCATCATTCGGCGCCGTGAATGAAAAAAAAAACTTACACACACGATTAAGATAAATACAGACATATAAACATAAAGCAAATTTGAGCGACCTTGCTGTTTGCCATAGCTGTCTCCTCTTGTTCTCTGCGAGCGTCTCTGAGTTTCTCCGCTGCACTGCCCTCTAGTGGTAGATGTGTTCATGTTCAATGATATAGCGCATGGCTGTTATTGTTAAGGATATAATGATGATTTTAATACAATACAAAGCTACATTTTAAAGTAGCTCGCCTATTCACAAACATGCAAAACCACCTGAGGAAGTTGAACCGTCGGAAGGCTGCGGGTCCGGACAGAGTTTCCCCTGCCATCCTGAGGCATTGTGCTGCTGAGCTGGCTCCAGTGTTCACTGACATCTACAATGCTTCCTTGGTGTCCTGTCATGTTCCTGCCTGCTTTAAGGCCTCCACTATCATTCCTGTTCCCAAGAGAGCCAGGATCACAGGACTGAATGATTACAGACCGGTGGCACTGACGTCTGTGGTCACGAAGTCCTTTGAGCGCCTGAAATCTATCACTGCTTCTCACCTGGACTCATTGCAGTTTGCCTACAGAGCCAACAGATCTGTGGACGATCCAGTGAACCAGGCCCTACATTTCATTCTGCAGCATCTGGACTCCCCAGGAAACTTTTGCCAGGATCCTATTTGTAGACTTCAGCTCTGCCTTTAACACGATTCTTCCAGCTCTGCTTGAAGACAAGCTTCGCCAGCTGGACGTGCCTGACTCCCTCTGCAGATGGATTACAGACTTCCTGACCAGCCGGAGTCAGCGTGTGCGGCAGGAGACGACTGTCTCCGACACTCTGACCCTCAACATCAGGTCTCCTCAGGGCTGTGTTCTCTCTCCATGGCTTTTCTCTCTGTACACCAACTGCTGCACCTCCAGCCACCAGTCTGTGAAGCTGATCAATGGATGACACCACCATCATCGGGCTCATCTCAGATGGAGATGAATCGGTTTACAGGAGGGAGGTGGAGCGGCTGGTGTCCTGGTGCAGTCACAACAACCTGGAGCTCAATGCCCAGAAGACAGTGGAGATGGTCATAGACTTCAGGAGAGTAACAGTTTCTCCGTCCCCTCTCATGTTGGCTGGTTTATCCATTCCTATTGTAGACTCCTTCTGCTTCCCAGGAACCACCATCACTGAGGACCTCAAATGGGAGCCGACCATCAGGTCCCTCATCAGGAAGGCCCAGCAGAAAATGTTCTTGTTGAGGCAGCTACAAAAACTATGTCTGCCGACGAAGTTGCTGGTGGAGTTCTATACGGCCATCATCCAGTCCATCTTCACCTCCTGTATCACCATCTGGTACAACAGCGCCACCTCCAGGGACAAGAGCAGACTGCAGCCAATTGTGTGTTCTGCTGAGAAGGTGATCGGTTGCAGCCTGCCACCTCTTCAGGACCTGTATGTCTCCAGGACCCAGAGACGTGCAGGTCAGATCAGAGCTGAACCTTGGTCACCCTGGTCATGGACTGTTTGTTCCTCTTCCCTCTGGCAGGAGGCTACGGTCCATCCAGACCAGAACCTCCCGTCACAGGAACAGCTTCTTTCCCTCGGCCGTCAGACTTTTATTTTATTTTATTTTATTTTATTTTATTTTATTTTATTTTATTTTATTTTATTTTATTTTATTTTATTTTATTTTATTTTATTTTATTTATGGATCCCCACTGACCATGGCAATAAATCTGATTCTGATTCAAATTTCCAGTAAAATGTCGTTTAATTGTGCCAGTTTGAAGTGACGTCAACAGAGGCCTCAACTCAGACTCAGCAGAGTGCAAGTGAGAGCTAGCTGAGAAAAATGTATCCAATTATAAGGTTCTCCTCTACAGGGACATGTTTGCAGGCTCATGGGTCTGCATGAAGGAGCAAGGATGATGAGCTTCAGAGCATCAGGTATGAAATTTAAGTAAGTAAGTTAAAGCACAGAAAATGGACATAAATCTTGGTGATAGAGTACTTGTTTTCTTTGTGATAACTCTGGTATCAAATACACAAGTAGAGTATTGACACAGTAGTGTCACTGAATCGGTCATGAAGATACCAAAATATGAAAACAAGTGAAGCAGAAAAACATCTTGACATCCCTTGGTCACTGATGACTGGGTGAAAATACATAATGGACTGTTTCTCCAAACACCTCAGAGAGCTGGTCACCAAAAGCAGGGTGTGCAGAGAAGGGCCCTTAGGCTTTACAGGCTCTTCCAGCCATTTTGGATGAGGCAGCACTTTCATATAAATTGAGTGATTATCAGTGTGACGTGTGAACGACAGTCAGCAAATATGAGTTCACAGCAGAGCACAATGTGAGCGTCAGAAAGTTTTCAAACTCAGCAGAAGAGAAGGTGGAAGATCTGCAGAGGAAAGAACATAATGTAATTGTAACGATAATCCTGTCATCTAATAAAAAAAACTTTCTGCTAGGAGCTACAGTAGGTGTAACTCCAGAGACCCTGGAAGCATTTAATCTTCTCCACAGGACACAGTGTCCATTAACCTTCAGGATTATCACAGAACCAAAAGTGGACCGGAGTATTTAATGGCGTGTTCAACCCCAGACTTGAGCGAGTCATGAATCACAGCTCAGACACTCCTCAGACGTCCAACTGTTTGGATTTGGAAGAAGCATGCGATGGAGGTAAGGTGTCCTCATCTCCTATGCTGTTCCTGAGTTATCGATTCTGGCTGAAGTATGTTTCGTTCAGGAGAGAGGGAGGCGCATCCTAAATTAGTAGAGAGAGCGACGTGAATTGAAGGCTATAGGATGCAAGTTTAAATAAGTGTAACAGGCCCAATAGTTTGACACTTGTGACACACATTGTTTCACAAATTTGAGTTGAGAAAAATGACTGACAGCCATGGTGAGGTTGGTGAATTAGGCTCTCTGATTTAGTGGAGTCCTAATGTGGTAAGCAGACCCAGTGGCGTCATGAGGAGGAAGTAATGAAGGTAGGAAGGAAGGAAGGGGGTGGAGAGAGAAGGAGGAGAGAGGAAGGAACAAAGGGAAGTAGAGAGGAAAGAAAGAAGGCAGGGAGAAAGAAAGAAATTAATGTAGGAAGGGAAGAATGAATGAAGGGATGAAGGAAGAAGGTGTGTAGGTAGAGAAGGAGAGAGGAAGGAAGGACGGACCGGAGGAATTAAGGAAGGAAGGGAAAAAGGAAAGAAGGGACAAAGGAAGGAAGTTAGGAAGGAAGGAATGAAGGTAGGTAGGGAGGAAGCTAGGAAGGAAGGGAAGGGAGAGAAAGAGAGTGGAAGGAAGGATTGAGGAAGGGTTGAAGGGAGAGATGGCTGAGGCATAGGGAAAAAGGAAATAAGGAAGAGAGGAAAGACGAGAGAAAGAATAGATAGATACATCAATAGATAGATCGATAGATGGGAAGGTAGGAAGGAAGGAATGATGGAAGGAATGAAAGAAGGGAGGGATGACAGATGCATGGGGAAAAAGGAAGCAGAGAGGAAGGACAGGAGAGTAAAAATATGGTACCAATTCACACAGTCACTGAATGTAATTTAGGAAAATTAAACAACACACTGTTCCGTTTTCTCCAAACTGCTCCAATATTTATTACCCCCTCACATGACGCCACAGAGGTGAGTGAAAACAATGAGATTCCTAACTACAGTGAATAAACCCTGTTTGTTTTCCTAATGGAGTAGGGGTCTCATAAATCACAGGCCGCTGCAGCACACTAGAGAGCTACTGCTCCCCGCTGATGTGATCAGACTTTTACTTTGCTTTTAAATGAAGATACTGCTGCTGTGCTTTTCAAGACAGAAGAGCCCTTACATTATGACACAGTGAGTTGGCCTGGCTCCAGTGCTGTTGCCTCACTAGCCTCAGTGATCAGCATTCAGCTGCAGTCTCCTCGGATTGATTCTGAGCCACTCACTAAGAAAAATGCGACCGGAACATCGCGGGAGAAGAGAGCAGAAACTTTCTTTATGAATGACTCAGTGAAAACTGAAGCAACATCTCACAACTTTGACAAGGCATAACTCCATAATAAAGCCAAATCAACTCCACCTCAGAGAGGATGAGTTGGATAAAACATTTTATTTTGAAAAATGTTATAAAATAATTTCACCCCATACAATACAGATTGATGAAACTGAAACCTCCACAACTTTATTGTCTTCCTTTAGCGAACAATTCAATTAGAAAAACACTCCATCACACCTCCTTCGTTCACACTCTGTTGCTTCTCTGTGAGAACCTGACTGCAGAATCACTGCAGCACAGTAGTGTCAAGTGCCAAGATGCGACTGTGTGTGCGTGTGTGTGAGGTGTAATAACACTGCATACTGTATGTGTGTGATCTCACTTATTGCAGTCAAAGGTGAGCTCCACACCCATGAATAAACCACTAGATTCTGGAGTAGACAGCCTGTATATATCCCCTTTAATGATGAGGATGAATCTGCATTCTTTACATCTATTATTCAGGCGACCGCACAATAAACAAGCTTCAACAGTGCAACTTTTGGGCGGTTTCCAGAGGTTTCCTGGTGATTATCTCGCCTTAAGGTGACGCCGAATCAGCATCAGCAAGAGCTCTCCCTCTCTCTCCCTCCCTCCTACTTCTCTCTGACTCCCTCGCCAGGGAGACTCCTTATCAGAATCATCTGAGCCAATTTAAGCCCAGTCTGAACCATCACGGAACTCTGGGTTCCTTCAGGATGATCCCACGGTGTAGCCAAGCCAATCTGGGGTTCAGCCACTTTATGAACAGCAATGGAACTCTTTCGGGGGGGAAGTTCAGTCGACCACCTGCTGAAATGCCCCATGGTGTCACTGAACTCTAGGATGAAGGATCCACCTCAGCTTTAGCCCAAAACACTTGTTTGAATCGGATGGAGCTGCGAGGGGTCCGAGGTCCGGTGAGCGGTGGTCAGGAGTTAAGAGGAATCGGTCTGGTGGTTCCAGCTCCCGGCGCTCCAGCCAGTTCCCTCATTTCAGCCGTGCAGCAGCAGGACTACTCAGCCAGCGTGTGGCTTCGCCGGAGGGAGAAATTGGAACATGTGAGTTGATTTGTGTGCTTTACCTCTCAGCTCCTGCCTCCTGAAGATGTCAGTGTGACTAATCCAGCTGTGAAAATAGCTCCACTGGCAACAGCATGCGCTTGCTCTTTGTCTTCGCTCAGATCATCAGCTCAGATCCACGGTGAGCTTCTCACACTTGCACAAACCGGCAAATAAAGAAACTATGCGGTTGCATTTAGGAAAATAGAATTAAGACAAGAGTTGAAATAATCAAGGTATATAATTTCAAATATTAATTTGATGCCTGCAGCATGAAAAGTCTCTGCAAATTTCTGAGGGGAAACAAGACACTTTTTAATGATTTAAAGTAGTATTTTTTAATTATTTTACCGGAATTTTATTTTAAATCACCGAAGAAACTGTTGATTTTCCATGTCTTAGCAGTTTCTCACTGATCAGAAATAAATAGAAATTTGGAGTGCCAAGCAAGAATTATAGAACAGTGATGAAAGTATTGCAGTAATGTAGGACCACATTAAGCAAATATGGTGGAGCCCTGTGGTAAACACAGAAAAGACATAGAACTATTCGGTGGTTTAAATGGTATAAACCGTGAAACACTGTTCAAAAACATTTTAAAATTTATTTTGAGGCCATTTTAAATTAGGGATGCACTGATACCATTTTTTTCCAAAATGAAGAGTGTACGAGTACTTTTTTACTTTTACTTTTTTATTTTTCCATATATATTGTTATTTGAACAACATTCCTCAGCATGTTTTTCTTGTACTTTTCTTGTACATGGGTCACTGCAGTACAAACATAGATTTTACATACTGATTTTCTTGCTGCCGTAAGGTGGTCTCAGTATTGTGGTATCGTGGCCATTCTATGTGTAAGAGTACTCGAGTACTCAAGGCTGGTATTGAACTTTGGACTTTGCTGTTTTGTGAGCGCACATTGTAACTGTGGGGTGTCAAACTAGGTCAAGCAAGGGGCTGAAGCAGAAATCTGAAACTCAGTCAAAGACAGTCCTAACAGTTTAATAGTAGAGTCTCGATTGGGGAGTTTAAACAGACCCTGTCAGTCAATAGTATAAATTCCAGAGAGTCATTTTGGTATGAAGACAGTTCTTTCTTTTCGAACTGCCATTCAGTTTCAACAGAACTGGATTCAGTTTCCGAATTAAATGCTTATTACACATTTATAATCCCTGCTTTCTGGGGTCGGGAAATGGCCAGTTGAAATACAGGCTACCATGGTAGTGACACCTATCATGGGTTATCTGATTTTTGGTAAGTTTTAAATTTTAGTTTTAGCCAAATTACTTGCCAGGATGAATTTGGCGCCTGGGCCTCAAGTTTGACAGGTGCGCTCAGTTCTCATTTTTACATAATTTAAAAGTGAAATAATAATAAAATGTCTTGATATTTACACAACAGAAAACATGCTCACCTGAAAAATGTGTCAGAATTCTTTTTCCATTTGTGGAGTCGTGGGGGCAGCAACCTAGGATGTACTGGCCCAGACATTCCCTTCTCCAGAAACCTCCTTCAGCTGAAAAAAAAAACAAAAAAAAACAAAACAGAAAAGGATAGTCAATGTACTGAGTCACCGTCACCATGGAGCATGGCCTGTACTTCAGCTCATTTTCACCACTGCTGAGGCGCTCTAAGCGCGGCGGAATGGGAACATGACTACTAACACGTGAGAAAAGTGGGTTTCACGTGAAGCCAGATTTGAGGGTATGCCAGCACCAACAATGCAGGGTAAATCTCAACACCTTAATAAACACTATGGTGTTCAAATTTGAACTGGATTTGTATTCACCTATATGGATTTCTTTAACATCATTAAGAGAAAGTCTCATATTGCTGTGTTTCATTCAAAGAAGTTCAGAGTGAGTTCACAGGAGACTTTCAGCATCCAGATAAATAACATCAGCATTCTACTGAAAGCCTTTGGGTTTGTGTAGTGATTTAGTGGAGTGGCAGAATGGGAGGTGTGTTGAATATTTGATGCTGGAGGAGGAAGAGAGCGAGCTGCCTCCCTGCATAAACGGCCGGGTGATGAATCAGCGAGTCTCTTTTCTGCTGACTCACACGAACCGTACAGTACAAAGACCACACGCATGTCGCTCAACATGTGTCCCTGTCCTCCTGCAAGACTTTTGTTAATGACTTAAAGGACGTCACAGTTCCAGCTCGGGCCTATATATATATCTGACAGGATTTATGAGGCTCATCAAAAATTAAGCGATGACATCACTGGACGTCCAGTACAGATTATTTTCAGTAGCGTGAGTGACAGTCTGTGGTGGTGGGCGAGTCATCTTGAACATTGAAATATGAGAAAGTACAGGGAGGGCTTAGCAATACAGAGGCGGAGCTTCCAGAAGCTCAGAGTTTAGCTTTACATTTAGAAACACCAGTGGAGGATGGTGGGTGGAGGCCCCAGGACACACCCAGGGCAGGCAACTGATGCCTCTGAAGATGGCCAAGAGTGGGTGAGGATCCAAACTGTAGTTAAGAACATCAAAATGCTAACCCAGAGGTGGCCAAACTGCAGGGCTACATGCCACCCTTTGACTGTATTTGTGAAGCCCTCATTCGGTCTGAGCAGCATTTATATTTTCCTCCCTTTTTCTTCAGAATTACATCCTTAACAGCATTTATTAATAAATAAAGAAAACACACGAGCGAAAATGCCATGTAATTAATGACATTTTTTAATAGTCTTTGCACTTTAATCCATAATTCGGTTGCCAAGTTATTCACCACTTAAAAAGGTATTCTGTTATTTATTATTGACATTTTTTTAAATAAATAGAATACAATATGGAATCATATACATCAGATGAGGCAAGTTAACTGTATAACATCTTGGAATCTGATTTTATAATATTTAAGCAGCAAAATCCAACATTGTTATTCGTCTTTCTTTCAGTGTTTTGGCTGAGTGGCCGCTCACATGAGTCATATTTTCTAGTGTGGCCCTGAGGGAAATTTAGCCAACCCACATTTCATCTCTTTTTATCCTCATTAAAAATTGAATTATAAGGCTTAGTGTATTGACACGACAAGTTAATGTTATATTAGTTGAGTAGTCTCTGAATACATCTGAGAGAAGCTCAGGAGCCTCATTTCGAAGTTGCTCCCCAAAGAGCAGATCGCTGGACCAGGAGGTCTACGGCCAAAGGAATGAATGTTCCTTCACTTGCTGGGTGACTTCAGCTAAATACAGCAGATCGTTTTAAAGGGAATTAAAGGTGGAGCTGGTTTCAACCACAGCTGGAATGAGCTCTCACCCTCAGGTTCATGTTCTCACCTGCATCTCTTGGATGGAACAGGAAGTGTTGACTTCCTCCTGTCGCCGCACATCTGCCTCTTCTCAGGAGAGTCTCGCTGTTTAATTACCCTTCCTAACTTTTGAGGGAGGAGGTTGTTCTCAGGTGTGCTAAGGCGACAGATAGAGGCGAGGAGCCCATACGTTCCGGTGGATCTGGAGAGGATTTTGTATCGAAATTCGACTCCATCAGGGAGGGCCTCATTTTGATCACATAATTTATGGTTGTCTTATCAATTGTGTATCGGTGAGAAACTAGTTTCAAATGTCATACAAAGATACACAACACATTTTAATCTTATGAACAGGCAACCTTTCAAAGCCAATTATAACCGAAAATAAAAGCATAGTTTCATCCCACTCGGGCGACAGTACAGCCATTTGCCAGTAGGGGGCAACACCGTTCCGTGCCACACAAAACCTAATGTTTACGGTCCTTTATGAGCTGGTCACATATGAGCTGGTCATATAACTCAATGAGCTTTGGTCTATTGAAAATATATGGGAAACAACAGTTTCAAACGATGCTACGGAACGCTGCCAAAATGAAATCACTTCTAAGCTCTCAATCGAGTTTATTTGAAATATATTGGTCCCTTTCAGAGTTGTTCTGTTTACATCCTTTTCACTTTCCGGCTACTGAATTTCCCCACAAGAGAATCAATAGTTGTACTATAAATGAAAAAGAAATTCATGATGGCGTTACAAAATAAGATGCTGCCTTTTCAGTTGATGTAAATGCATTTAAATCTGGTGAAACACATACTTCACATCAGACTGTTTTCAGCTCTTCATACGACAGTGATTCCACAACAAGAAGCTGCATGCTCAAGAGGAGGCACACAAAAGCATGAAATATTTAAGTCCACTACGTTGATCCAAATTCTCCCCCGCGGAAAAGCCAAGTCTTAGATTAAAGGGAGAATTTGAATACACCGTGTTGATGCCAAATATGTTAAGACCCCAGTTATTTATTCATAGACTTTATCCGTCGCTGCTTCCTGCAGCAGAATGTATCGCTTGGTTTCGCCCAAAAGCCCGGGCAGCTGCTGTTTTAATCCAGTCTGGATTTTTGCAAGCAAATGCAAAGTAAAAAGTGAAAGAGTTTTTTAAAAAAAATCTTGGCCTCTTTTGGGACATCTGTCCCATCAATCCAATTAGAGTCTCGCCGGCACATCTTGCTGCAACAGGAATTCTGCGCCACCGGTGAATTCTCTGCAACAAATCGCCATCTGGTGCCGGTTGTGTTTGTGTGTGAAAGCTGCACATTAGAGTCAGCAAAGGCGTCCTGGGCGGCCATGTCGTCCCACAGGACACGCGTTTCTGTCGCACAAACTTGGACTGATGTTTCTCCACTGTCAACTGTGGAGTTGGGAGGATGAAACACAAGGTAAATATTTCATAACTGACTGGTTTTCTGTTTCATCATCAAGTCAAACTGGGACACAGTGGTATCAGCCGTAACATTATGAACATCTGCCTATTGTAGAGCCCTTTTTTTCCGACAGAACGGAGCTTCATGAAATAGTGCCCAACTTTTCTGAGGCCATTTGATGGCACTCTGAACAGTAAACGTTTTAACTTCAACTCGCATTACCAATGAATGTCATTTTTAAGCCAATAGCGCTACCCACGAAGGTCTGAAATTACTGCAGAACACTGTTTCATGAAGCGTCATCTGGCCATCACCACTTCTCACTGTTACAGACTGAGGTGGTTAGTACTAAGAGCCAAAATTCACAAATAAATGTGGAAACATATAAGGGAAAATAAATGTAGAAATATAATTTAAAAGGAAATAAATTGACGGTTGGATTCAATGTAAAAAAAATAAATAGTGGGTGGCAATTTATAGCATTTAGTCTCATTTTGTATGATCCATGATGGATGGATTTTGATTATGACCACTTTGTATGGTGTGGTGCACCTGGAATTGGTGAAGTGAAAGCTGTTCCCTGAGAAAGTTTATAGAGGATTATATAGAGTGTTGTTGGTTTCATTTAATCCTTTGTTTAATCCAGTTTTCTATTTATTTTTCTTTATTCATTGGCCTCTTTTCTAAGTGAGTTTGGCACTCCTGAGTTGGCAAGAAAAGTTTGTGTCTATATCAGTTACATAGCGACTTAATTTTTCAATGAGTTGGGCTCAGTTTTGTTTCAAAAATGAGAAAATCTAATTCCCCAAATTGAATTTAAGCATCGGCACCACCTACTGGCGCACTCTCGTCTGTGCACAGCTGCAAGACATGCACCCTTTCAAAAGATTGACTGTGATTACTCTGCATCTCTGGCCAGAAGCTGCTCAGCATCTCGATGTGCTGCAGGATGAAGGCTCACATGAAAAATGAGTGTTTCAGGTCTGCTTTTTATTAAGACGATGTCGCTGTACTCGTGGGGGAAATCCGAGCCTCGACTATCATCTCCCATCTCAGTCAAATAGAAACAGGAAATTGTGTTTGTGTGTGTGTGTATTAAAGTGTCAATCATGAGTTATTGCACGCCTCGTGGCTGACTCACTGAAAAGTCTCAACGATCAAAGAGGTGTTTTAGTTGGCGATTTGTGATGATTAATTGAGAGTGGCGATGACTGTTTTTCCAATCGGTGCTGCTGATTTTACAAGAGAGAAATGTGAGCTTTCTATTAGAGGCAGAGATGATGAGGGAGGGAGAGTGAACGCATGATACGGGAAGACGAGAGGAGAGGTGAGGAAACAAAGAGATGAGGAATAAAAGTGCAAGAGGAGGGAAGATGAGCTCGGCACGACCATGATGCTGGCGGGATTTAGGTGTGTCCGGTCTTCATTCATCTGAAGCGACGAGCACACACATGCGTTCACAAACCCAGACTGCGGAGAGCAACACACACACTCCCCTCTCCTCTGACTCCGAGGGGCAGTGACACACACACACTCTTTTACTCTTACACACACCCTGGTGAGCACATGCATTTCATGGTCTGGGAACTGGAGGATGCATCATGAAGGTAAGAGCACTCTGGTGTCTAGTTTCACTGTTGTCATGGCTTGGTCTCAACTCATCTTCGTGACTTGGCTTGAGAAGTTTTTTTCTCTTGTTTTATACCAACTGACTCAAGAAGTGTCTCCCCACATTGATCCTGGATTTTCCATTGGTGTAGTTTAGATGAGGCAGCGACTGTGCTTCTGTGTGTCCAGTTGTGTTTCCTGCAGCTGATGCTTTTTCTAATCTTCATTAAATGTAAAGCTGATAGTCGATGGTAGATTTGGTAATGAGATGGGTCATGGAATTTGTTGCCAAGTCTCAGATAGAAACATCACTTTGCCTAAGGAGAGAACTTCAAATGTGTCCCTCTTGATAGAGCTAAACGCCATGTGTTTAAGTTGTCTTTAAGAAGAAAGAAAACAAGTAATTGTCATTCATAGCACAACACAAATCCACAACCACAATTACCGTCTATATTTTGGTGTTAGTACCCCTCAAGAAAAAGCCTGCTGGGTCAAATTGCACTTACTTTGGAAACAGTGTCTGCCGCTTTCTGTGCCAGTGGAATCTGTGGATCTCATCTCTGATGATGAAGCAGCACGCTCTCTTCGTCGCAGCTGGTTACACCACATTATTCTTATTACAGCAGGGAGGCTGAATTTGGCAGAATTTACGCTCAGCTCCTGTTGAATGTGAAACGGAGAAAGGGGGAGGGGGGTGAGGGAGTTGCAGGGAATTAGATGAATGCAGATAAAAATACTGCCACGCTTGAATAAACAAACAAATAGTGATGTTGTTGCAAACACGACACAGAATTGGACTTCTTAACTCTATATTTAGTTCTACGTAAAACCGCCTAAGCCAACGCTTTCAATTAATCAACCCATAAGTGGGTTGAGGAGGACGTGAGCGCTTGTAGGGTAGAATAACACTTTATTGATTCTCTGGTGAGGAAACGAAGAAAGAAGCGATGTGGACTGCAGAGATGCAAACATTGCTGGGAAAGCAGTTGATGTTGGAAAAAAAAAAGCAATATCAGACTCTTACTTATTCTTTTTGAGTGTTCCATGTTCTAGATCAGGAGTCTGTAGTTCACAGCTCTTCCAACACTCTGATGTGGCTCCCTGCAGCGTCGGATATCAACGGCAGAATGGAAATAAAACAAATGTCATGGTTTTTGCTTCTTCGACATTGGTAAAAACAGAGCAGAATAATGTTTGTGCGTTTTCATTTGGTTTTATTTTTACCCAGATCTGTAGTGAGTCGCACTTGAGCGGTCATATACACATGGGGTGAGTCCATGTGGATTCATTTGCATGCAGAGGAAGTAACAGCAACTCATGCAATGAACTGGTCCCACATATCTGGACGAGTCCCAGCAGTCTCAGTTTGATTCCGCGGATGCAAGCACAGCCTATGGAATGATATAGCCCAGCACATCTGAATGAGTCTCTGCAGCTTCTTTTTAACTCGCGGAAGGCAAGCAGAACCTGTGGAATCAAACAGTCTGACACATCTCGATGGGTCCCCAGAGTTTCATTTTGGTTCAGCAGAAGTGAGCACAACATATGGAATGAAAGTCCCACACATCTGGACGAGTCCCTGTGGATTCACTTTGACTCTGGGGACGCAAGCTCAACTCAACAATTTTTAAAAATGGAACAATTAGGAAAAAAACTGTAATTGTGGTGAATCCCAGTGAGTTGAGTTCCAGGACAAAAATATGGGACTCCATACTGCTGAATGAGAGGCTGAATATAGGCTAAAGCCCTCCACCAACACTTGGACACGAATAAGCTGAGGCACACTCAAGAATTAGTAAACAAAAAATGAAACCATATGATCCACACACCACAGTTCACAGGACTCCTTTTTCCCTCTGGCACCTAGTGTACTGTATGGACCATACCGTAAGAGTAAGTACCAAGATTTCTTTGTTCCATTTGTCTCTTTGACTGTTGTAATACCTTGTAAACAATCATTGTCTTTTTCACCATCTTCCAAACATTTCAACTTGTCTATGTACTCGCCTTTTTTCATTTCTCCTCCATTCTGGCTGCCTTGCCTTCTAATTCTCTCACTCCATCTCAGTCTGGCTCGATTTCTGGCACCACTCCATCTTTCAGGCCAGTGCGACCTACTGAGTGTTTATCTGTGAGGACAAGGGCTGAGGTGGTGATGGGAATGAGAGACAGAGATAAGCGTGTGGTCATTCAGAAGGTATTGAAGCAAGCGCACAGTGGTGCCCAGTAGAACCTGAACCGGTGCCCATGGCAACCGAGCGACCGTCTGCTGCATGTTAGTGTCATTGATCCGCAAAGTCTGAGTTTACTGATGATGCTAGGTTGGAGACCTAGCAGGCGATTTGAATACAGTGATGGCAGGAATCTGGAGAAGTTCGGAGGGAAAGCTGTCGGAGTTTTCCCACCTGCTGGGATCAAAGCAGCTGCTACATCAAGCCGTTCGCTGACAGTGGTGAGCAACAGGAGGGGGCAGATTGGATGGAGATGAAGAATGGGTGTTAGGATGAGCCATGAGGCGAAGCAAACGCGTCACAGTAGAGAGTTACTGTGTTCAGTTGTCTCATTTCAATCACGTCAATAAGTCTCAATTTCCACTGTGCGCAATGTAGCGACTGACTCACCTTTTCATCTGGATCTCGCTCTTCCCTAAAGAACCTGCTGCGATCCAAGGCAGCTTGAGAGGTTGAATTCACAAGTGAAGCTGAAGGGAACCTCATGCTTTTTGTTATACAAGAATCTGGGTGGTGAAGACAGATCAGTGACACACACCTTGTACCCGACTCACAGGGAAAGCACTAAAGCGCACTTTCTGTTGGTAACATTGTCTTACTCATAGTAATGACTGTGTTTAACAACTCTGGAATCACAGCTCTCTCGACTCAGTAAAGTGCTAGTGTTTTTTCATTCGCTCAATCACATAGAAATATCAGTTATTATTAGTGGTGCATCGTTTTTTGGCTCATACCGATTTAAAGAGTAATAACTTTTCTCACCCAGTATAAATATAATCTTATTAAAATAAAAAAATAATAATAAATAATCCCCTTATTTTTGTCGTGTGATCTTCCGATCATGATGACATCATAAATCCCCATATTGGCACCGATAAATGGTCTTTACGCGCTTTCATGAAGAAATGATGGAGTGTTCCTTGTCGGACCCGTGACACTGAAGACTGTCTGCACCGCCGACGGCCGCCGACGTCTCACTTCAAAACTTGAACGATCAAATTGTCAAAGTTTGCTCCGTGGTTTAAATGTAGGCTTAAATCTAAATGCAGAATCAAATAAATGCACTTAACAATGCGAAGAGATAAAGAACTATTGTTGTCATGGAGCAAAGTAGATTTACTTGTAATTTCCCCATAGTAGAATAAAATAATGCAAAGGACATGGTGGTAAAATTGTGGAATCATGATAGATTTTTGCCTCAATGCCCACCCCTTTCTGGAGACATTTTGAAATAAAGCCGCAGATTGTTTCAGCAAATCTCATACCAAAACAGCAGTGTTCGCATCTACAAATTTTCCCAATTTAAAGGGGATTTTCTTCAGTACTTTTAACTCAGCACAAATGCTCTTCAGCCGAGGCTCAATTGGTGGTGTGCCTCAAGATCGTCAGTGAACGAAGTGAGCCGTTGCCTTAAGAGGTTGAAAACACTGCTGTCAGCAGAATAACTAAAATTTGACACAGGAAGTGGGCAAGGCAGCCAGTATACTGTAACAAGACCTCACCAATGAGAAGTAGGTATTGACAACTGACAAGATAGATGTTCAGAGCTAATGTGTGGAAGCAAACGTTAACACATGTGCTGGCAGTACCACAACCAGAAAGTCCACTCCAGTCGAGATCCCACTTCATGTCAGTCTGCGTTTTATGCTCCCCACTCAACAAGGTCAACAGTGGCGCAGTGAGCATTAGTTTCTCAAAAACACAGTCCTCAGCCAAAATGTCATTTGAAAAATGCCCATTCAACAGAGGACTGAAACTCCAAACCACACACACTCGGCTAATTCAGCACAGACAAACCATCCATCATCCTCCGCCAACGCCGCCCTGAGATGGCAAACAAGCGACGTCGTCCATAACATTTTGATACTAGAACATTAATTACGGGTGAAGCTTTATTACATTTAAACCAGCCAGGAAAAGATCATCTGGTACGTTTGTGTTACTTGATGAATGACCTGGTAGGGAACGCTGCAGGACTACATTAGCCCCGCACACATTATGATGTACGATGTGTGAGCACACTTACTTTCACATCTATTATAATGAGTACTCTGCAGTTCGTGAGAGAAATAGTCAAGCAATGGCAAGTATTCTCTTTTACCCATATTTATCAGTGTATGTTCCTACACAGTTTACTTGAGAAAAAATATGTGTATGATGCAGTTGTCAGATCATTTTTGTTTAAAGAATGGTTTGGGTTTTTGATTGCTGCGCTCTCAATTTATTGTTATACATTCATTTTATCACCATAATTACCTTTTTTGACCATTTGAAATACCGTTAATTGCAATAAGCTCAAAATGACAGCGGGTGGCAGTAGTGTCCCTGAACTCTCTCCATCAACACAAGCAGGCTAGCAAGCATGGGAGCATGCAGCACCACACACTGTGGCAAATTTTCAAGAGTTAAAGATTGAGATGGTAATGGGAAACACCATCTGTTCTTTGACATTTCCTGAAAATTTCACTGAAATCTGTTTTTGAGTTATTTTGCTGTAAATATTACCTTACATTCTTATTTATTTAGTATTCTATACAACTATAGCTGTCTTTTGGTTTGTCTTAATATTCATTATTCATTATATTTGAGTATGTGTCTATATTTTTTCTTTTCAAATATGTGTTTTGGTAACATCTATTAAAAATACAAGTCAAATATTTTCAGTTTCACCTCATATTCAACACTAACTTTGTTCCCCAAGAATGCCTTTGAATGCCATATTATTAACCATATCATTTATCAATCGTGTTTTTTTTGTGTCAATTTAAGCATTATTCAACAGAAATATTGGTTCTTTTCTTTGCGGTTCTTCATGACTGATACTAACACCAGCTTCTTCCCTGAGGAAACTGTCAGGGACTGTATGACATTAAACGTTTCTCTGTGTCCTCCAGCAAACTTTGGCATTTAACTCTTGCTCAAACTGACATGCTCCATCTTTATTTGCCCCATTACATTGCCGGTGGGTCAGAGAGAGTCACGGAGGAGCACAAAATTAAATTGCCGGTCACACTTTGCTCCGTCCTTTCACCTTTTAGCACAGGATCATCCAAAATACATCCTCGGCAAGCCCCCGCAGTGAGAGGAACATCAAGGCCGCCGCTGTCAGGGTTGTAAAGTCGCTTTGGTCTGACTCATTGATCCATTATCTGACTGTAGTTTGAGCAAATCTGAGGCTTTGCAGGGCTGAGTCAGCAATTTCTATTTTAAATATTACTGAATTGCAGGTTGGATTTCATCAATCGAAAACTGTATAGATGCAAATTATGTTCCTGAAGAAAACCAATAACCATATCGCAGCACATCAGTGTGAACATATGGGATCAGACATATGTAGATATGTACATGTAGCAGTCTTTCACCAGCTGCATGAAATTGCCAGTAATTCTTCTTTAAAGTTGGATTGGCAGAAACTCTTTGAGACCCATGTAGGAAATTCAAGGATTACTCGAAGGGTGGAGAAAATTTGGAGAAACCAGGTTAAATGAATGCAAAGTTGATGACTTCAAGTGTCAAAATGGGATTGAGAAATAATCTCGTATGTGATTCATGAACATCCTAAAGCTATCTAATGACTCCCACTGCATCTGCTTTGCTCATGAGTGGTGGAGTACTGGAAGTCAAAAGAAGAAAAGCGAAACTTTGAATAGTTTGAATTGCTTCGAGCTTGTCTCCTGCACCCTCTCCAGTGCTACTGCCACCTGCTGTATGGAACTTATTCTAATGGTATTGGTAAAAAAAATTAAAAAATTGAAATGTCAAAGGGCCATTCTCGCAACCATTGTAACCTGATACTTTGCGAATTGGGAATGTTTTTACTTTACTGAGGGGGGGGTCACAACACTTGCTAAAAAGTGTGGAAGCAGTCTTGATGTTGGACTTCATTGCAGCTGCAGTGCAGATATTGTGGCGGGGAGCTGTTCATCTTACTGTCCCTGAGGCCAATACGTTATTAGGTCATAAAAAACAAGTCTGACTTTGACGCAGAGATAAAGTCACAAAGGTCCACTCCTGAGCCGCAGCATGTGTGAATTCAGACGCTGATTCTCCTGCACCTCTCTTTCCTTCTGCTCTGAAAATCGCCTTTCAAGTCACTGAAATGACATACTTGTCTGTCACTTTCTGCGCTTCTGCTGAGGCGAGAGTCAGTCGATGGGTTACTCCTGAACAGACCGTTAATGAGATACGCTTCCTCTGAGTTGTCGAGTACTTGTGTGTGTGTGTCGAGCTACACAACCATGCGGTGCAATTAAACATCCTGCTGATCCAACCAACAACTTAATGTGCTCTCGTTAACACAAACATGGAGACGGCAGGAAAGCGGGAACCAGTCACTGATAATCGGAGCTGAGCAGGAGGGCAAGCATCTGCATGAATGGTGCGTTTTTCCTGTTAAGATGAGAGTGTGGTGATGCTGGTGAGCTCAACACAAGCACATATCTCAGGAGGCGCTACGGCAGCAGCTGTGTTTGGCAGGAGGTATGCAGTTTGTAGCCTGTAAAATCTTCAAATTCCACCTGATGACCTGATTTATTTATGTATTAAGAAGCCACAGTTAGACACTTTGCTTTTCAATGTTGAACTGAACCTGTGGATGAGCCTGAAATTTGAAATCTATGACTAGTCAGAGATCTGAGGCAAGACAAAGAGCGACAGCAGCATGATTGTTTAAGGCTCAGATCTCATCATGGAGGACAGGTCTGTGATGTCATGTTAATGGGACCTCAATGGATTTATTGATTTTGGGGCTCCGCTCGGATCGCTGGGCCAAACTGCTTGGCACAGTCACAAAAGGAAGAGTCGATGATGAAGGAGTAAGACCACGTTGTTTAAGACGAAGGCAAAGTAGCGACTTTAAACAATGCTTTTTATGTCTTAAAGCCACAATGTGTAACATTAAGACATTAAAACCTAATTTTCATATTTTCTGAGATGTCAGGTTTCAGTTTGAACAGTCCAAAATCCCAGAGTCAGACTCTCCAGCTCTCTGTTAAACTATCCCTTGGCCTCTAACTTTCTTTGGGTGAGCCGCCTCGAGGCATGTTCTGAGAGTGGCAACACTGCCCCAACTCCACCCCCATTGCAACACTTTACGGCAGCAGGTCAGGGCGACCTCAGCAGCTAGCTGAGCTCCTTTGTTTACATCATAGCCCAAGAATGGAATGACAGAGCAAGTGTCAATATAGGAGATGCATTTACAGCCTAGCAATAACTGCGTCTCACAATAACTGAGAGCTATGAAAGGCTTTTCTTGTGATCCTGAAGTGGCGATGTTTCTACTCAACTTGTAAGTGAATTTTGTGTTCACTGCTGTCTCTGTTGTGTTGCCAAATTATTAAACAAATGTCTATATGCTTGTTGTTAGTATATAAGTGTAGTATATATGTTTGCAGCAAAACAGGTGAACTGCCGTGCTAATACGAGTGCTAGATATACTTTGTATATGATGAAAATAGCTTTTCAATTAATTAATTGTCAGCAAAAATGACTTGCTGAGTTATCGATGTCTGCTGTTTGTCGTGTTGCACTGTCGAAGCGTTCAGTGAACGCTGGTGAGAGACACGACAAGTGCCACATTTCATGATCCCTGGCAATTGTTCTGGAACCGATGAAGAAGAATGGTTTATAACTCTGACGCCTGTTTTCACAGTCAACTCGAATTAAACGTGTTTTCAGCATGTTTTTCACGGAAGAATCCCGTAAGAAACATCACAATGACTGATGTCGGTTACTCGCAGAATTGTAATACATTCCATAGTGCATTCCAGCCAGACATGTGAAGGAGACAGACCTGTGATGATACTGCATCTTACAGACAGATTTATTTCTCATAACTAGATCATAGTATTGTTGTTAGCTTGTTGTTTCCAATTCAGTAAATGTTCAAACTTTCCCCGTCTTTCTGAAACGTGACAAGACAAGTTTTATTGTATGGGTCCGTCTGTCTTGCAGCTGCGTCGGCCTCTTGCTGCCTCTCCTCACTTACACTCACTTACCAGCGGTGCCACCAAAAGCAAATATTCTCAAACTACACATAGCTGCTTTAAAGTCAAACTATTTGTGCAGTACAGAACATGTGGGGTAAAGTGGTGTGAGTGAGTTTACCAGCAGGGCGTCAATAATGGACCTTTTGAATTTATGTGGAGGGCCATATATTATTAAACGACTGGCAGTGTGTGGCCCTTGGACCTCGCGATTGGGATGCCTTCTTAACATCATCATACACTTAACACTCCATTAAGCAATCTGTCAGGACGGAGTCTGGGAGAGTCCAGTTCATTTAGGAGACTCACCTGCTCCTCTATTTTGACAAGCGTCCGGGCAAAAAACTTTTCACTTGCTGAAAGATCTTTTCAAGTAGTAAATGTTTGAGGAGCAATGTCAGGTGTATCGTGAGCTAAAGACCCGGAGACCAATTCAACCCCCTAATGTTTCATAGGCCACAAGAGAGTCAAATATCTTGGATGATGTTAAGAGTGAATGTATTTTTGCGGCTCTGGTGTTCCAAAATCAGGCTGTTTTTGTCCCCTATGATGCCAATTCCTGATAAAGAATTGCAAATGCCCAATGAAGTGGTCACTCAGAAGATTAGTTAAACGTTTGGGACCGACAAATTACATTTATTCTGCATTTGTAGGAAGGACCAGCTGCTCCCAGGAGAGTTTGGGTTTGATGACAATAAAAGACTTTTAGCCCCTATTAATCCTGAGGAGTAAATCTGACACACATCTCTGATCCGCACCACATTCATGGTCACTCTTCAGTAAGCAGTTCTTCATCTGCATTTTGTATTATTTTTTTTCATTACAGAAACACCACTACCATCCTATACAATTGGATGTTGTGTTTTCCCAGTTGTAGCTCCAATACTTCTGCGCCATTTTGTCGTGTGTTCACCGCATATTCTCTTGCATGGAGGATGAGCTTATAGATTGGTGGTGAGATAGAATCTTGTGTTCGAGATTACTGAGACGGATATAGCAGTAATCTTTTTTTAAGAAAATCATTCACTTCTGAAATATGATTATGTTTGGGACATGATGAAAATAATGCCTCATGTTGTTAACTCTGTCATGGGCACATGGAAATATATATTTCCCTTTCAGAAGAGGCGTAATTGACATACCTTGTAATCAGTTAGAGGGTTGTTGTGTTCCCACCACACACATACCCTGTAAGCCTTCTTAATCCTGTTTATTTTGACCAGTATAGAAAATTCTGACACTCCCGAACACATCATAGACATGAAAGTGATTTATGTAGATCAGTGCCTCAGTTGAAAGAGAGAGAAAGAAATGAATAAAGGCAGCAAAATCCACTCCCGCGGATCAGCCCAAGCAGGTAGCGCTTGATCTACGGTGGCCTGAAATTGACAAAAACAAAGTCTCACTAGAGGGGGAATCATGAGAAAGGATTAATATTTAAAAAAGAAAGTTATACTTCACTTCAAACATGTGTCAGGCCTGTGACACAGATGCTTTTATAGTAGACCATTATAATCATCGTACCACCATTTCTCAAAAGTCACTTTTGCTAATAGTTTTTATGTCCCTCACTTCTGAAAACAAACTGACAGGTTTGCATATAATCCACAGCAAAAGTGCACCAAGCAATTACGACTTTAATAACAAGATAATCATCTCAGTGGAAGGAGCTCATAACAGTGGAGCTACACAGACTGGCCCCTTGCTGTGATGCTAATTTCAATAAACACGCGCCTGTTACGCACATCAGGGTGCTCCTTGAAAAGATACCTATGTTCCACCGCACAAACACACAAATCACAGCCAGGCTCTCTGGATGAGACGCTCATAAGTCAGGGTGCTTGTCAGCTAGATTCCACTCTGGCGAAAACAATGTCGCTTGGGATTCATCCTGACACTGGCGTTTTGCAATTGAACTAATAAATTACGGCTTCTTTGGCTATAGAGTTGTCGCTCTCCTTGCACGACTGAAGGATTGCTCGATAAAAACAAGCCAACGGGCTTCAGGATCGGTCCAAGAGGGACTGGGAGGCGGGGTGGGAGATAGCAGAGAAGGAAATTGAACAATGCAATGAGAGACGGGTCCCAGGTGAGCGGGAAGTGATGAGTTTTTTTGTGTGTGTAGGCTACAAGGTGCTGGACTGTCAGAATAAATTCAGGAAGCTGGATTCTCCTGCTGTTACCGCTCACTCCCACACATGTGATTGAGGGACTGTCTTTTCTCAGTTGTTGACCACATTAAAGTGAGTTTCAGAAATCACTGAATACATTGAAATAGATTTAATATACTGAAGGCACGCTCAAAATATTGCATTATTATATTGCATTTTTTCTAGACTTTAACTCTAGGTGAGTATGCTGGCACAACTCTATTTTACTTTTATCTTTTACCTTTTTTTCTTTCAAATGCTATTTATCGTCGTTAGTATAGTGTTATTGATTTTACCTGAAAAATACATTGAGGGCTGACACATGGATCATATTCAGATTTTACTTCCACTCTAAATATTATTTGCCCTAACTTGAAAAAATGTTCCATATTCTCTCTAATTTCAAGTCGGATTTTACAGTGTTTTTTCATAATCTTGCTCAGTGAATCAATTTCTCTCAAACTTCCCTCATTCTAAAACTAACTGAGAGTACCAGCATGTACTGCAGGACCAGGAGAGCACTCTGGCTTAGATATTATTCAATCTGCATAGGATGGTGATGGTCCTGGGATGGTGGGTTCCATCCTGGACCTGATGAAGCCCCATCTATTGGTTCTGCAGTGAGGAGTATTTGAATCCTTGTGACAGAAAATAAAAACTTTTTTACAAGTAGAATGACACTTTAGACCGCCTCTTGAGGGTTTACAATACAATATAAGTACAGTGTCTGGTCTTAATGTTTTCACAAGTTATGTACAGAAAAGCGCTGAGGCAGTGCATACCTCTATCAAGAATTGTGTTGGCTCCTCACAAAAAAGGGCCAGGATTGAAACCTCGGTTGCAAGTGTGAAAGCACCAGACCTAACCACCAGGCCACCAGCATTCCTTACTTCTCAAAACTGTCATCAGAAGTTGGTGCGTGAGGCAGTGGTGCCTATACTTGGTCAGGATAGACTCCAACCTTCCTGTGATCATTAATTTCAGAGGGGATGCAGTCAGTGGGCTGCAGAGAAGTCTGCAGGATAAGCCTTTAAAATATTTATCAACATGGATTTATCACAGCACCATAATGGGTTTAGTAAAATCATATCTCACTGACAATAACACATTCATTGTTTAGACAGAAAGACTTTTTTGTCCGAATTAATCAATTGGTATTACTTACCCGACGAGCGGACATCCGTCACACCAAGACATTTCCCTGGGACACTTATTGAGGACAAATGATGGCACAACATAACGTTACTGTCTCATCTGTCTGCCAACTTGCTTCTTTTAGTATTCCAGATCGCAGCGTGCTTCTGTGTTCTTGTCTGAAAGATGGATGGTGTTCCTGCTCCATTGTTTCTATCCACAGATGTGGGCAGAAGTTGGCTCGCGGCCCGCCGTGTTACAGGACTGGTCGTTATGCGTTATGTTTATCATACACAGTCGTGCTAGTGGAAGCTCATTTGTGTAATTACCATCGAGGACTTATCCATAACACACTTTATGAGCACCAGGTCATTAGTCTGCTTATTGACTCCTGGGATCATCGGCGGCTCCCAGAACATCGGCCTGTTTTTCATCCAGCTCCAACTCAATAGTTCAGTAGACACTAGGTACCTTTTTCTCTCACTGGACTCCACTGGCTTCTTGGCAGACCAATAGAGGAATTCAAATCTTTGCAGCAGCATGACCAGAAACCTGAAACATCTGACACTCTCTCTTACCTCGACTGGAGGACCAGCAGATCTCATCTAGGTATTACCTAGTTGATCCATCCTATGGTGCAAAAACTCCATATATTCGGTAAAATCCACCACCAGCTAATAGCTGCAAACTAGTCCACAGTTTCATGACCAAGATCGGATGTAGTTTTATTTTCCAGATTATCTAGAAGATATCCAGAGAAACTCTAGACTCCTGTGATCTGGACAAATCCCAAGAATGAGTGTCCTCGGAAGAGCGCATCATTTTTAGCCCAAGCAAAATTCCATCTCCTCTCCTGTTTCGCAGTCAAACACAAGTTCACACACACAGAAAATGTACAAACATCCAGTAGTATTGTAGTCAAAAGCATGTCAAGACCTGAGCATAGAGAGACAAGTCTATTCAGTGAAACAATATACAGAAGTATATTCACACACACACACACACACATCACACATTCAGCTTGGTCTCTAACTACAACACTACCATCCTGTGATTTTGTTGTCACCGTGACTTTATTTTATCTGTCTAATTCAATATGCTTTTTAGTCACAGCAATTCAGTCTAATTTTAGGCAAATGAAAAACTCAGTGTATTGTAGTCAAAACATTTTAGTCATTATTTTCATTCCATGCTTTTTTTTCCAGTTGACTTATATGTTCCACCGCTAAAATATTAAAAATCTGAAATAAGCTTCTTGAATAAAGTGACTTAATGCATCCTCTATGCAATTTTGCAGTTACTGTTTTGATTGTTGACAGTATATGCATTTATGAATGATACACTTGGTGTTTTATATTTTATTAGAAACATGAAATAAAAAATTGTGTAAAAGGACATAAACTTTACAGCAAGACTTTTGCCGTTGTGCTGGTTTAAAGAAAATCCAAACTTCAAATGCAGGGTTTCCGCCAGGATTGTTTGACGCAGTGATCTGATCTGGTGCCCCCGGGTCTTCCTGGATGTGTCTCCGGTTCCGACGGGTGAGTGTCCCTTGGTCTGTTTGGACGTAGTAGGACCTTGGCCTTGACCCAGACCGAAGCTGCTGGCATCGGCACTGACTGCGGTTGGTCTGGATCCGTTGTAGTATGCCAGCACCGTTCATGAGCGCTTGCTCTTGGGCCTCACTCCAGACCCACGCAGTATCCTTTTTCAGCAAGCTGTTGATGGGGTGCATAACGGATGAGAGGTCAGCGAGGACTTTCCTCAAATAGTTGATCATTCTAATGGTCAGGCGTAAGGTTGGTGGGACTCTGTAGCTCAGTTATTGCTCTGACTCTACTTGTGTCTGGTCAGACGCCGTCTTTCCCAATCACGTGGACAAAGTACTGGACCTCAGATTTACCAAATTGGCACTTACCATTGTTTCCCTGTAGTAATCCTCCACATCCTACAGAAGGTGAACGTGCTGAATATGGGCTCAGCTTCCTTACTCATGGCATATAGCAGTGTGTTCACTTGAATTTCGCCGTCCTCCTTGTCAAGCTTCGTAGCAATCCGGAAGCGAGAGGAGCACTGTCTCCATACCGGCCATGTCAACGGTTGGGTGAAGTCTAGCAACCCCGGCGCATGAAACTTCTTCATCTCGTCCTCGCGGTCGATCGCTCAGTGGGCCACTTCTGACACCATGTCATAAAATATGCCAGGCTGAAGATTACTTTCAGGACTTTTATTAACAACTTGAGCACACACCGTTACATCTACTCTAACCTAGCAACTTCATGTGCATTTGTGTAACTTCCAGCATGTCTTGCAAAGGACATCGCCTGAGGCCCAGAGGTGCAAGGCAGCACAGCAGGGAGTGAATCAGACTCAGGCCACCGAGACAGAAACAGTGTTTGAAATGATCAGTGAAAATCTTGTCCATCTGTTTTTGAGTTATTTTGCGTCTAATAAACACTGAAGATCATTTATCCTCTTAGCGCAGGTAAAAAAAGTGACTGGAAAAGTGAAGGCATTCTATGAACAGATGTTTGAATGTACTCTTATTCTCTGCAGGCACTTTGTGTTTCCTACACAGCAGCTGTAGGTGTTAAGACTGATGGAAGCATCCAGCAAGCAAAATGAATTTGGGAGCTAAAGGAAAGCTAAACATGGTGTGAACATCGTGCGAGTGATTTACTCTTGATTGAGTGTGTTTCAAAGGTCCAGAATGAACAGATGTTTTTGTGCCCAAACAAAAGTAAGCCGGCATCTTTAGTCACTCTGTTAATTGTTTATTGAAGAATAGCTTTGCTGCATTCATACTGGCAGATATTTAGCTCCTTAAAGCCCACAAACAGAATGACAGCGGAAAATCTTCAAAGACCCGTCTTCACTGGGCATGGGGCCACTCGCTGCCGAGCTCCTGGTTTCTTCTCTTTTAAGTTACCGACAGCGTCATGCCGAGATGATTATGGGCTTTTTAAAATTGACCAGAGATGGAAAACGGGCTCCTGTTCATAACGTGACAAAAATCCTCAAGTGTGTTTGAGAATGCTTCCTGCTGCTCAGGTCTATCACCTTCCAGAGGCCCATATGAGCCGCTATGTTTACGTTTCAATCCTGATGTCCGTGCGGCATTTGTAAACAGACCTCCTTCCTCTGGGTTTGTTAACTTTATAAAAATGTGTTGCTGCTGTGATGAGGGTGCGTGAGAGGGTGCAGAGGTGCGTGTCTGTTCCACCGCCTGTCACACAGTTTGGAAGTGAAAGCACAGCAACTCTCCAGAGAACAGAACACAGCCACTTTCCATAAGGCTGCGGCTCAGAGGTGAAACCCTGTGACAACAAAGGTGAAGCCACATCATCGCACACCTATCTGCTAGTGCAATCATCCTCAAAAAGTGTTGTGCTTGTTATTAATATATGTCATATGCTTTCCCTATGAATAATTTAAATCTGCTGTATTGTGTATGCTGGCACCAATTGACAGTTTTTCAATCTCGTTCAGTCGCACCATCGAATTGATCACAAATAAATCACACTTTTTATCTGTTTTAAATGTAATAAGCAAGATTTTATCAACACAAGAGTGTGATTAATCTCCAGCTAAGCGATAAAATAAGATTACTTTTTTTGTGTAAGTGTTCACAAGTGAGCAGGAAAGGTTTTCACTCATGTGGATTTTGGCATTACAGGGTTTCACATTCATGAATTAAAGGTTGGACATATGAGTTTTTCCCTTTTAGCAAAAGGTTTTCACTTCGGTGCAAGTAATTTTCATTTGTGCGTTTGATGTTTTCACTCAGAGTTTTGATTTTATTTTCAGTTGTGTGCACTAGAGGTTTTCACTTTTGCACATTGGAGGGTTTCACATTCATGCATTACAGGTTATCACCTTAAAAGAGGTTTTCTCAAGTGTGCATTTGAGGTTTACACCTAAGAAAATCTTGTGTCCGATGGAACAGGAAAACAATTTCACGTCTATATGAGGGGTTTGTACATGTGTTCAGTGAGGACAAATGCGTACAGCAACCATGGAGGATGTGTGCGACCATGGTTTTCAAGTTTTGCTAGCGGTCCTTACATAACGTCCATCTCTGGTCAGTCCACTCAGCCTTTCAGAAGCTGTGAAACTGACGTGTCCTCTCCTGTGTGCTGCTGCTTCCACCCTTGATCTCTTGCATTTAATAATTCAGGCCTGATGCTTTCATCTGACACTGGATAACACATCATTGGTATTGGTGCAACCCGAGTGTTGTTGCAACTTAATGCTTGTTTCATGTTCCACATTTAGCTGATCTCCCCCAGGTGATTTATTTTGGTGAAGTGAGACGCACCGTGATGCAGAACTGACATAACTGAAACTGTCTTCACAACACATCTACAAACTGCTTGGTACTTCACTTATTCCTGACACCTTGACGGTGCAGTGGAAAAATGTCTCAGCAAAGATGATTGAAGACGAAAACAATAGAACCAAGACCAAGATATCTTACAGGAACAGTGCATCAGCCATGTTTATCTTACGATTCCACCTTTATACAATCATTGGTTTCAGATCTTCCGGCGACTGAAGTCATCTTGATCATAGCTCATCAATTCAAAGACTGTTATATGCTACTTGAGAGGAGTGTGTTGATGTCACTAGCCACAGTCCAGTGAGGGAATTCCACCACTCCTGGCTCTCACAATTCGCCTGAATGAGGCATCCACTGTGCCTCATCACCTCCCCACTCCTCAGGAGCAGCCTCGACTCAGAGCCGGCTGTTTCCTGCCAGACTTTTGATCCTGATCGTGTCTGACCTCCACTGAATCTTTCGCCCTTCAAAACTGACCCTCCTCCTCTGTGTCTATTCTGAACATGCCCTTTGCCTTCTGTGTTGTACTAGTGCTTTAAAAATTAAAGTCGAGAGACAGTGCTACAAAGTACAGGAACCAGTTTGGATTATCAGAACTTGCAAAGTTCAAAAAGGTCATGTATATTCAGAGCTGTACGCCATGTGAGTGTATAAGCCTGTAGCTAGGCAACAACAGTGTGTACCCCAGCTTCAAGCTTCTGATGACGTCACCTAGCTCACGCTAGACTATTTCCTGTTTTGTTTTTATCATTAAATGATACTTCACATTGGCATCTTACAAGTAAATAATACAGAACATGAAGCATTCATGTCAAACGATGAACCTTATGAAACAAATGAGCTGGCGCTATTGCACCACAAAGGAAACTGCTGCGTTGAACCGCTGTGTTAAAGGAGTGAAAGTTTTGGCGAGTTCGTACCCCACATGTATTTGACAATGTTGACATTGAAAACATCAAATGTGTCAGCACCTCCTCATCCATACTGTGCACACGGTAAGCCTGGAATAGTACTGTGAGGTTGCAGATGTCTCCTATCTCTTACCGCAAGACTGTTATTATTTCCAAGTGTGGAGAGTTTGCCGCAGATGCAGCCACCTTTTCAAATCACTCTCTTCTCACAGGAAAAACCTTTCATGCTGAGCAGGAAGATTCTAGATGATTAGGTTCTGAGAGGAGGAGAAGGTCCTCACTGAACCTCACATGAGGAACATACTGGAGGCACCAATGCTGTAAACAAACATGTCTCAGCCCTCAGGTGCAGAGGACGTCACAAGCAATATCAGCAAAGATTTCAGAGATTTGTCAATGGTTCGTGAGGGAGAAGATCACGACATTTTGGAAACTGTGACTCACACTTGTCAGAGGGTGAAGGTTCTGATGCTGCTGAGTCAAGAGTGGACAATCATATACTGCATGTGGGTAAGCAAAGGGTCTTAGTCTTTTGATATTGCTGCTTCTCTCCTCCACCTTTATGTTTGTTTACATTTGTAAACTGTGGGTATTGCTGCCCATTTGAGGCTGACTTTAATGCTAAAAGATTCCTGCGGAGAGGCGAATGATTGCAGATGGCTGTCCACTCGTCCTCCATTCATTTTTTTTTTTTTATGACACGCTTCATCTTTTGGGGAGTACAGGCTTACATGCTCACAGATTAAAGCATCCAGCTGCCACGCGACGGGTCAGTATCTCTTCTCTGATACTGAGGCTGAACAGCTTGTTTACCTGCACCTAATGGATGGCTGAGTCTTGTGATGTCGTCGAGGCACGTTTCCGGTTCCTGCTTAATGCAACACTGCGCTGAATTTAAATTCAGTTTTACCCTCATTTATTCAAACTGCATGATTATGCACAGTTCCACAGCCGTGTATGTATCTTCAATAGCTGTTGAGCTGGATCCGAAAGAAAACAGACATTATCGCTGTAAAACTGTATTTCCTTGACATCTTCATAACCCCGTCTGATTCCAAATTCCAGCTGGACGTTTTCATGGTCCACCGATTACACTAGTGTGTCTAATTAAAAGTGTTTGCAGCTTATCAGGGTTAAAGTTCAAGTTCGTACTTCAGTTTAAAATGTCGCCATTTCAGATTGCTGCTGCTCAGTCCTGCAGCCCACTGAGGCAGTGAAGTGTACAAAATGATTGTTGCGAACAGTCCCCATTTCTCTGGACACATTGGTACATAAACCTAATGAAGTCCACTTTTTTCTCCAAACTCAGACCCGCCGACCCCACTCCTCACCATCTCCACTTATGCATTCTCCTTGAATTTAAATCAACTGTGTGACACTGCTAAACAAGGCACTGAGGGAGTCGCACGCTGGGATAGCTGGAATACAAAGTGTTTCAGGCAGAACAGTTGCTGCTATTAACTTTAAAATATTCCCCAAATAGTTGTTAACATACAACATAAGCCACGCAGCAGCAGCTTCCTGTAATTGTGTCTCCATTGATCCAGCTCTGCGCTCGCGTGTCAGATTCCCCCGTCTCCTGCTCATACTTTCATCCTGACCTTTTCAGAGAAATGCCAAAGTCTGCACATTTACATCCGAGCACACGTGCAAACAGGGACTGGAATCCGAGGCTGGCTCCTGGGATGAGGCAGATGTTTGACAGTTTTGAGTTAACCTCCATTTACCCCGAGTCTTGGTGGAGTGTGGCTAAGTGCCTGGAGTTGCCCAGCAGGAGAGGAGCCTTAGACTCTCTCTCTCTTGTCCTGTCTCCTGATTGAGCACAAGTTGGCTTGGTCAAGTGGACGCTGGTTTAACCTTCATCCTGCTCTTTAATATTACAACAAGCCGGAGAGCCGACTGAACAGGGACAGACTCCCAGACAGATGGCGGAGTGAACGTGAGAGTGCAGTGCCTCCACTGGGGACAATATATTGACTAAGTGAGGCTTCATTTTAGCTCCCATGTGACGCTCACAATGAAAGCAATCAGAAGTCTCGTGTTTGCCCAGAGCTGTTGATGTTGTTGGATTAAAGGGAATAATAACTCTTGCTGTCTGTTAATGATCTGTTGTGTTGAAGGATAATTAGGTTTGTGCCTTATTTTGCCCCCTATTTTACAAAGACTTGGGCCTTTTACATTTCTGTTGTTTAGTTCGTGCTGTCTTCTGTCTTCCACATCAAGGCAGTTTTTCCACAAACATGGTAAAAAAGATCCCAAATTAAACCTCTTTCAGGACGTTACAGTGGTCAGTTTTCACACTTATCATTCATTCATTCTCCTTAAACATGTTATAATTCCAAGTTTTTAGCCCTTGAATACTGATTTGGTTTCATGGTTTTATTGTTGTTTTTAATAGGAAAGGCCTCTCTTTATAAGTAAATAAATTGTCAGACAAAATGTATAGTTAAATTAAATTCTGTCCTTAAAGCGTGAATCGTGTGCCAACATGTTTTTTCATGACACAGGAGTACAAAACTCAAGTCAAGCCAAAAAAAATTGTATTCATTGTAGAGTAAAATAACAAACTAGAATGTGATATCATAGCACAAGAGGGATGTGGTGTGAGATGATAGATATAGATATGTAGATCCTTTAACCTTATTGGTCCCACAGTGGGGAAATGATGACGTTTTTACTGCACTTTTGTGCACATTTAAAGCCTTAGTTTGGCACATGCTGTAAAGCATCATGAGGGACGTTTTATGTTGAAGTTATAAGAGGTTTTGGAGGCTACGCACTAACAAGTCCACTTTCTTTTACCCAGGAATTGTCCCCCAACATTGAGTAACTGTGGTAGGAAATTCAGAATTAGGTGTTTGAAACTGACTTGTTATCGCGGCCCAGATGTTGACAGCCATTGAAGGACTGGAGAGGAGCATGCTGGGAGTTGAGACCGTTCAATCGTCCCGCCTCAATGTTTCTGTTAATTTCTCATTAACGCAGCGAGAAAGCCGCTGAGCTTGGCATAAATCATAAGACACATCAGCTCTATCGGCAGCTAATGGGGGCAAGGTTGGGGCACTTTTGGCCTTGTTTGAACAGGTATTGAAATAACAAATCAATGCTGCTTTTCTCTTCTTTGTTGCAGTCTCAGCAGAAGTGCATCGTGATCTTTGCCTTGGTGTGCTGCTTCGCTGTGCTGGTGGCGCTGATCTTCTCTGCTGTGGACATTTGGGGCGAAGATGAGGACGGCATCACAGAGGAGAACTGTAGCAGGGACTGCAGGTGAGTGGAAGCTGAACAAGCTGCGCGAGATCGTCTCTCCAACAACAGTAGTCCTTCGGTATATCCTGGTGAAAGTGTGCGTCAGCACTGGTTCGGCTGATTCAGCTTCCTCCATTAGACTCTTATCATTCCATCCTCTCTCCAGACTTTTATTAGATCCTTCCAGCAGTGTTTTCATTTGTCTGCCTGTGTACTCTACTTCAAATCAGATAACCTTTCATCCTCTCCTCCACTCCACTCCAGCCTAAAGTCGGTCCATCTGTATGTCATTCTACTCTGCTACCCTTCTAACCATCGACCTTCAAACCAATCCATCCATCTAACTGCACACTGTCCGACCAACTTTGCTCAATATCCACCCACTCATCGGTCATTTTTCTGGATGATACAAATACAGTTTTCACATTGATGTGGGTGAATCAAAATTACCATTATTTTCCAACTCAATCGGTCAACCAGTTCATGTGTTTGAATAGCAAAATAACAGAATGCCAGCTTCAAAACAAGCTAGCAAGACATTCAATTCAGGCAGTGGCACACGCACACACATCTATTAATGTGTACAAACTGCGAGATGGCTTGGACATAGGTGAGAGAGCCAGAACATTGGTAGGAAGATGTTGAGGTTGGAACTGCCAGGCAGAAGGTGGAGCGGAAGGCCAAAGAGGAGATTGATGGAGGTGGTGAAGGAGGACATGAGGAAGGGTGAGATGGAGGAGGATGATCCGCTGTGGCGACCCCAGAAGGGAGAAGCCGATAGAAAAGTAGAGAAACTAGCTCAACCGCATTCAAATGTATCTCCGTCTTTAGAACTGAAGCATTCAAAATGAAAGGCTCCGGTGGTCATAATGTGGCTAGCTATGTTGCTATAAAGCTATTCCGCTCTGGGTTGAATTTTCAATAGATTACTCGGTAAAGACCCAGTTACCTCGGAGGGACGTCGAGTTATCAAAGTCAGAAAACAAGACAGTGATGTCCACAGAAGCTTGTCTCACAGATATAAGCCACTTATAAGAAACCATCGATCTGGCGGTTAGTGATAATGCCAATAAATGGAAAGTTTGGTGAAATCAAGCAAGCGGAGTAAAAAAGAAATAAAGGAAGCTTTTTTTTTTCAAGCACCGCAGCAAAATTTCACTCTAAAATTAGGTCTTATTGTGAGTTTAACTGTGTTATTCATGAACCAGTTATCTACTCATAGGTCCTTAAGATGTTCAGCTATGCTAACTTTAGCTAACTACAGAGAATAAATGCTTTTTTTTGCTAACCTTAATGAACTACCTCATTGTAACTGTGATTTTAGAAATACCTTTATGAGAAACAGAATAATTTTGATGAGCACTTGAAGGCACCACGATGGCTCACTGGCTCAGCAGCCTCCCTCATGTTCTCATCACGACAGCTTGTTGTTTTGCTTTGCATATTCACAGCTAATTTCCTGCATGATGAGGGAAGGGCCGCTGCGCTGTTGTTGCTGTTGTCGTTCCTCCTGATGCAATAAGCTGTGTTGTGTTTCAGAGGCCATAAATGAATTCCATTTGACCATTCGTCCTCAGAACGAGTGCAACAATCCTTTTAGGGTGAGCAGATTGTGTAGCTCGAGGCTCGATGTGGCCCTTTGTTCTGAGAGCTGGATGCACGCACTTATCTGATGTGTCGCTGGTGTTGTGGTGTAATGATGCAGCTGAATATTGATCGACAGCGCCCACAAGTGTGAAGAGCCGCTTTTTAAAAGTTAACATGGCACTTCCACTGAGCCCTACCACTTCTGCGTGTAGCTCTTAGCACCTCTGCAAAGTCAGCAACTTTATGACACTTTACTAGCGGCGACGCTTCTCCTCGCATCAATATTTTAAAATTCAGGTGGAGGATCCAGTGTCTTGTTTCCTCAAATAGGTATCAAGGGAAATGGCGCGGCGACAAAGAGGTGACACGAAAACCACAAAACTCAGAGGATGAAGAAACACTTTTCAACACAGTTGAACTTCTACTTGCTGGTTATTCTGTTTCATGTGGTCTTCCTTGTTCCACTTTCTGACAAACACATTAAGTTATTCTATAATTTAGTGGTTAAAAATACAACTACCATCATTTCTGGACTATCCGCTGCTACTTTTTTCTCACAGTCTGAACTGTAGGAATCTACACCTTTAATGTATCTTCCGCGTGTTCGTTTACTCGTGAGAATGACTACCAAAAACCCACAACTTAAAATCCAAAAGAATTTATTCCCTGACAGAGGAGTCTAATTACCCTAACAGAGCTCTGGGTCCACAACTACGCCTGACTTAGCCTTAGCTCCAGTGGTGTAGAGTGACAAAGACTATCTCTGGCCCTGACCCTTTTATGACACATTTCAGTTCATCTTGGGGTGTAGTCTCCACTGATTGGTCCTTGGCTCTTGGGGTCCCCGTTGCCATGGCGCCACATTCCTGATCTGGTTTCGACACTCCTTGACGTTGATGAATCCTCTTGTTGTTGCCCATTTCCTGGCCTTTTTTGGGTGGAAAGCTGTAAACAGATAATCCAGTCCCCTCCTCTGATTGGCTTGCTTCTGCTGGTGGATTGGCTGGTCCCATCTCTGCCTGGCTCTGCCTGGGTCCATAATTCATCCTCCTGACCCATCGCTGTGCCAGAGGTTCCTTATCTTCCACATTCCTTCACTTGGGGGAAGGTAGATGTTTGTTCCCACAAACTCAGACTCAGCTCAAGCGGTTTGGACCGGTTCTGGGTTAGATGTCTCCTGGGTTCCTCAATGGTCCTGGTACCCGGTGGTTCCTGCCTTTCATAACTCACTCTTCCATACACACATCTCTCCCCACTATCCTTATCATACACACCTCTCACACTGTATCAAACTGAGGTTACCTTACCCATTATCACTGCGTCTGTTGGATTCAGTTTTTCATTAGACAACACTATAAAACAGTTTATTCAATACCAGATTTACTTGATACGTATACTCATAAGTAAAATAACATGATTCCCACAGAACCCTGTGGCTTATATAACAATATATAACTTATATATGGATTTTTACAGGCTAAATAGCATCATGCTGCCAAAATATTGAGACTTGTCACATCAAACTAATCAAAACACAGGGGTTTTATTTACCTAACAGCACACAAAATGCATTGTTTTCGTCCACGTGTCCACAGAGCTGATCTCCTGGAAGACAGGAGATGAGAAGCAGCAGCTGAGACCAGCTGTGGTCTCAGAACTTCGGACATGCCGGCGAAAACATTAAGATCTCTTTAATGTTAGTTAAATATGCTAGGAGTTGAAGTTCAGAACATTGCAGAGCTTGTTACATGAGTCAGTCTCGATGCTGGACCCCGTTTTCAAAATTAGTTTAGAACTGATCCTCATGCAGTTTTAAACACCACCACTGACCTTTCTACGGTGGAGACAGCACCACTGCACGTGTGGCTTATGTATGAACAAGATCTATTTTCCTCTTAAATTGAATGGGTGTGGTTTACATTGTGTTGCAATCTATAGTCCGGAATTCATATCAAAACATCATAACTGGAGGTGCTGATTGTGTGTATGCATAATTGTAGCTGCAGAGAGGGGTTTTTAGAGGCAAGAACAGAGGTGAAGACAATGACAGGATTTGGGGGAGAGAAGACAGACAAGGTGCAGGCAGGAAGAAAACGAACATAAATAACAAACATAAATTATCATCACCTCATTAAAGTATTTTCTCACCTGCCTTGGCTCACATACAGTATGAACTTAAGTGATATCCTATTCCTGACCCATAGGTTTAATGTGATGTCTGGCCACCTTTTGCAGCCATTACAGCTTCAACTCTTCTGGCAAGGCTGACCACAAGGCTGAGGATTGTGTTTATAGGAATGTTTGACCATTCTTCCAAAAGCACATTGGTGAGGTCACACACTGATGTTGTCGAGAAGGTCTGGCTCTCACTCTCTAAATCATCCCAAAGGTGTTCTATTCGGTTCGGGTCAGGAGTCTGTGCAGGCCAGTCTAGTTCATCCACACAGACTCTGTCATCCATGTCTTTATGGACCTTGCTTTGTGCACTGGTGCACGGTCATGTTGGAAGAGGAAGGGCCCCGCTCTAAGCTGTTCCCACAAGGTTGGGAGCAGGGAATTGTCCAACCAATCTTTTGGTATCCTGAACCATTAAAAGGTCCTTTCACTGGAACTAAGGGGCCAAGCCCAACTCCTGAAAAACAACCCCACACCATAATTCCTCCGTCACCAAACTTCACACTTGGCACAATACAATCTGAAATGTACCGTTTTGGCAACCTCCAAACCCAGACTGGTCCATCAGATTGGCAGATGGAAAAGCATGATTCATCACACCAGAGACGGTGTCTCCACTGCTCTACAGTCCTCTGGAGTCCTAGGTTCGCCTTGGGTCCTTCCCCTCTCCCCATCCCAGAAGGCATCCAGAATAGATGTCTCAGCTGCTTTAACTGGCTACTTTCAACATGGGGGATCAGAGGTTCTACTTCCCAAATGGCCAAGCTCCTCATCCTAGAAAACTCATTTCAGCTGCTTCTAGCTGCAATATTGTGCCCTCGACCCAAAAAGGTTCATGTAAAAACATATATAAAATTACTCATTCATTTTGAACTCATAATCTACATCAGTATTTTTATTGTATTGTTGTGTTGTAAAGCAGATGAGTTCAACCTACAATATAGAATACAGTTTTAGATCTTAAAATTCATTAATTCATTCAAGTCATTTTACCACGTGTTTTGGAAGGGTCTAAGAGAGGTGTCATTGTAGTGTAAACTCAGCGGCTCCTAGCAAAACAGATCTCGATCTGTCTGCCTATATTTGGCCGGCATCAGCCGTGACATGCAGCATTCATGTCTGCATTTTGTATTTGCATCTTTGTCAGCGACCTCTCACACTGGCTCGAGTGTCCAAAACATTGATCGCCGGACGTGTTCCGTTTGAATGTGACTTCAGTACTGCACCGTCAGATATATTTACATCTGAGTATCAGCACTCCAGGCGTCACAGAGACGGAGCGTGCAGCAGCTGCAAAAGTACATCATTTGTTTTCAGTCCCAGACACAAACCTGTCTGGCTGCGATTCTTAATATGATCAGCTCTATTGGATTTCAGGGCACTGACGGCTGACCAATGTTCTTTCAGGAGCAGAGAGAATTCTTCTGTGATTTCTAGTGGCAGACAAACGATGTGTTCGAGGGCTCCCTGTATTCACAGGTCTACTCTGACCTATGAAGTCAATTGAGCTCACAGCATTCCACAACACATTTCCACAGGTCATTAAACTTTCTTCACAAAAGTCAAAACATTGTAATGTTTAAAAATCTAGCCATGGCACTTTGTGACGCCGACCCTCCCCGACACGCCTGGTTTCTCCTCTATCAACATAGGCTCTGTCTGTGTCACCGGCCTCATAAACATGACCATTAATCATCGTGAGGAGATGTGATTACCTCGCTGCTCCAGGCCGACCGTGTCTCATCTAAATGAGAGACGCTGTTGACCTACTTCTTGGAGGTTGTTTTAGGACAAAGGCATCGTCTTCAATTCACCACAGGCTTGAACACTGCAGGGAAGTTTGTAGCTATCTCGGTGTTGTGTCTACAGTAAGACACAATATTAAAATGGTGTTTCAAATGAGTGGAAGTAAATGTATTATGTAAAAGCATTATAAATTTTAGGTGTGTGGTTGAGGGGCCAAATGCGGCCCTTGCCTGCAGTAATCCGGCCCAACAGGCTCATGTGTTCCATTGCTTTGAATTCTATCATCATAGTATCATTAAAAAAACGTGCATAAAAGTGTAGTCAACAAGTCAAAAAAAATTTTCCGTCCATTGTATCTTTTACGTTGTGGGGGCTTTTTTTCGTCCCCTTCTCTCCTCTCTCTCACAAGGCCACATCACCCCGGAGAGATTTGGCAAGATTTTTAAGTCTCACCTCTTTGTTTGAGCCAGAATTAAAATTTCCAGCTGAGCGCTTGTGAGGGTCATCTCAGCGTGATAGCAGTACATTATCACTCTCAGGGATGTAATGTTCCACCTTCGTGCCCTTGGATGTGCTGGCTCCGATGGACACTGTCCTTCAGCAAACACAAGTTACACCAAATAAATAATCATTGTTTCTCAGGATGCTCATAGAGATGGGAATTTATTTTATTGAAAATACTGAGTTTCAGAATTGCATGAAATTAATGTGAAAGCTGGACTAGACTGTAAAACAAACTTGACCTAAACTCAGTTTATTATCTTGTAAACTCAGGATTTCAGCAGATTTATTTCAGGGTGTCTGAGGCTCCCTGTTTTTAATAAACTCTTCCAGCTCTTATGGTGCAGAACCAAGGTTTTCTGGGGACATGTATGAGACATGATCTCCCCAGCATGTCCTTGGTCTGCACAGCGCTTCTCCAGGGAGGTCCAAGACACATCAACTGTCCAGTCTCTGTCCCGGATCAGAGTTGACCGGTAAATCGAGAGCTTTGCCTTCATGAGATTATCTACTTTATATTTAACTACAGGACCCTCGTAACCAGCAAAAAAAGAGTGGTGTGTATCTGCTAATTTTATAGTGTTTGTACTGTTACAAATGAACTGTACTTTTATTATTTAATTTGGTTGCATTTTCTTGCTTAAACTTCTAACTGCTTTTAACAAAGGAAGTTATGTCCGCCCTTCATTTAATGCCCCAAATTGACTATCTATACCAAAATATATAGTTTATTTCATTTATTACGTACATAATTTATTTTCATACCTGAAGTAGACAACATGAACTAAGACAGCTCAAGAGACGTCGTGTTCATATGGTTGCAAATTAATTTCATATTGATTAACTGATGCACAGCTGGAGAAAATAACTCATTCATTCTACAAGACCCATAATGCACTGCAACAAACCCCATGTGACCTTACTTACTTTGGGGCCTTTATTGCGTTTAACACCACTGTTTTATAATGACAATCACCCCAGAAAATTGTCTTCTTGAGCAAAGAAAAAGAGCATAGTTGTAAAAAAGTGAAAACCCAATGGTTTCATCTCCCATCAGAACATTGATTTAATGGTTTGAATGGTGCATAAATAAAATATAAGCAAATAGCACTGTAAAACTTCAAGTATTTCACCTCGAATGTTGCTCTGTATTTGATGCATTGATTTTATTTTATTACCTTAACAGACCAAACCTAAAAATGTATTTAGTTCTACTTTCATTTTGACTCAAACCCATCTCACTGGCTGCCATCCTCTTATGGACTAAGAAGCAGAGGCGACGGCAGTGCAGTGATGCAGAAAACTTCTACAATTTCCTCGGTGCTTTTCCCCCCTGTGCCGTCTCCTGATGTAAGAACAGCGCTGTCTGTCTCCATCCACCGCCAGATCTCCCGAACTAATCAATGTTTCTCGCACAATGCTCCTATTTTACCAAACATTTCCTAACAAGAGCAGATTGTCGGTTGAAGCCGTCCTCCATGCGCTGCCTCTTAGAATCCAATAGATGGAAATGAAAGCGGAGGCAGTGGAGCTTGGTAATAGCCTGCTGGTGATTCAATCTCGGCACTGTGGTGCTAATGCTTCAGTCATTTTCAGGAATCAAAACGGAAATGTGTGCTCAGTCGAGGGTTCTGCTCATTACGACGAGTACAGTCAGGAACATTCAAAAGCACTACAGGGCTGAGGGCAGTGATAGAAGGTGTGTATTGTGCTTTAACATTGTGATTCCAGAAAACTAAGAGCAGCGATGAAAAGGCAAACCTGTTTTTGCTGACAGGGTGTAATTGAATCGCCTCTGCTGACAGCACGAAGATCAACTCTCAATTATCCTCAGCGGTGTGTGATATTTACTGACTCAGAAGGATGCGTGTGCGTGACTTCTTTTATGTCTCATTAACAGTTACAATGGAGCCATTATTGTCGTGGTGTAGTAGCACCCCAGCTCCCCAAAACACAGCCCACAATCGTCGCTGGCTCACTCACAGTCACTTTCCACAGTCAAGCTTTCTGCTCCTGATGCATCTTTATGATCAAGGTTTTCACAAGTCGCAATAATTCACTTCTTCGTATTGTGGTCGTCTAAAAACCAAAAGGAACTCAGCTAAAAGATTCTTAAAAAAACATGACTTGCTGAATTACCTCACAACAACAGCATCAGGTATGAAGCATATGTGACTCTTTCTACCATCTCAGTCATCTTTCCTTGTGTTCCATCGGAGGTGGTGTTCCATCTCACACCGTTCTCTTCAGAACTTCCCACCACTTATCTTAAGACCACATTGAAATTCCTGTTTCAACACTTTCCCATTGAAAATCATAAATTTCAAACCATCATTTTAAACCTCCTCACTGTTTAAGAACTTCATCTGCAACATATTCTCCCCATTTCAAACCTGTTTCTTGCTCTAGATCAGACCTGGCCTAAATGTTGTCCGGGGCCACATGCAGCCCTTTGCCTGTATTGTCGTATTTCTTGTTCCTCAAAATACATCGAAAGAAAATTTTAAATACATGTTCAAAATAAATTGCATTTTTCTTTCTTAGATAGATAGGTGCATAGATAGACATCCACTGATGTTTGTTCCATTGTTGTATTATGATCTATATTGAAATAAAATGCTCCTAATATAAATATGCTATTCATAGCATATTTAAACTTCTTAATATCCACACTTACATGCCATATTTTTAGGGCCATTTTGTCCTTGTTATTTAAGTGTAGATTTTTTATTTTTCCCATCATGTTTTGTTGTCATCGTCATCTGTCTTTGGCATGATGGCCCATCACATTTTATACTAGAGTTCTTAAGGAATTCCCCAGATCTCTGCCTGTTTTAGACCTTCCAATATTCCAATGCTCCGTATTTCAAGACTTTTTTTTCACCATTTTCCATCATCTCTGATGATCTTTTCAATCTGGACCATCTTCCTAATTATGGATTTGTTCATGTTCCATGCTTCCGTGCTGCTGGGGTCCTGTTATTTCAGACTACACAAATATAAGATATGATCTCCAACTTTAAAAACCTAGAGGATGAATATTTTACTCCACTGGATTTCACACATGGCACCTTTTTAAATCCTCCTTTTGCCATCATATTTCAGACATTCCACAAAAGTTGTCAAGTTTTTTACATCCCATCACTGTTTTCTAAACTTCGTTCTGCATCAGACTAATGTTTATTAGACTAATATATTTAACATATTTAATTTAGTTTTTTCTTTCGCCTGTATATTTTGTACTTCTCGACGACCTGTCCTTCCGATTTCAGAATGTCTGAAAGAAGAGACACCCTTGCTGTCTTGTCGACATTCATTTTAACCATTCGTCCTATCGATCTCCTGTTTTTTGATACCATTCCTTATTTTTTGTTCTTCTTCTTTCCATTCTTCCTACTGCCACTCTTCTCTCCCTTTTCTTTTGTTGCTTATTTCAGAGGTTTGTCCCATTTTATCCTTCTTGTTTCCAAATGTAGACGGTCCTCCTCAATAAGACGTCAAAGTCTGAGTGCACATGAACATTGAAAGCTGTTTTAAGTGTCAAAGAGTCAGCGGGGGGTCAAGGCAGTGCTCGCGGGGTAAACAGCAGATGGGAAGGAACTAGAGGATTTGGTCAGCATTTCAAGTTCAAAGTGTGGTTAGAGAAGTCCATCGTGCAAGACTGCAGACAGTCGGGTTCATCGGGTCAGAATTAAAACTCCTTCCAAATCTGTTGTTTTTTCCCCTTTTCACTATGATCCAATGTTGAGCCAGGTGTTTCAACCAACAGTCAAATTGTTCATTATTTCTGCAGAGCGGTGCTGGTGGAGAACATCCCTGATGACATCTCCTTCATGGACAATGGAACATCCACTCTAGCGCTCTCCTCCGGGCTGTACAACCTGCTGGACCAGGCCATCCGTGTGGTGGAGATCGTTTCTCCACTGTGGCTCCTCAACTCCTCAGAATATGAGTCGAGCTTCCTGCCCGCAGCGAGACAGGTAGGTCCACGTTGCCGGTCCTCACAGAGGCTTTGCGTCTGTCTGTAGAGATTACGGATGTCAGGACTAACGAAAGCTTCTGCTGTCGATTGCAAAGCAAATGCCTCTTCAGAAGCCGCTGGGAAAGAAAAGCTGATGGCTCTTCTGGGAGCAGCTGCCAGAATGAAACGTTATCTGGAGGAACGCTGAGCCAGAATGATTTTAAATCCATGCAAATGTGCGAGTTGTGCACTTCTGTGGCGGAATGGCTCCGTGAGCTAGTGCCAGACCAAACTACCCGAGGAGACAAACGGTCCTCATTATTTCCAACCGATCTCATTGGTGGAGTTAGATTCCAGCTCTGTCACTTTAGCTTCACTGATGGTGGCGACGCACTAACCAACATGCCGAGAGATGCCTCTAATAATAGTGATTTCTGACTGTAATCTTTCGAACCATTCATCCATCTCGGATTGGAGCACACTCACAATCTTGGCAACGCTTTTCCACAATTGAACAATTGGTTACATTCTTTCAAACATTTCCTGAGTGACAGTTGTGTCTCCCTCAGGGCAGGGCTCTTCTGTCCAGGCTGCAGTCTCTGAAGTCCAGAGGGGTCCAGCTGAAGATCTCCAGCGGGATGACGGACTCATCTGAGCTCAAGGCTCTTGCCCAAAACTGTCAGTTCTCACTGGTTAATGCTCTCTGTGTGCTGACTCCGCTCATCGGGCACTCCTGCTCCATCCACTCCATCCTTTATTCATCCCCATCTGTCACTCTGCCCCTTGTCTGATTCATGATGTGTAAATCCTCCAGACGCTGAGGTTCACTACGTAAACACGACAGCTCTGACCAAGGGGCAGTTGCTCTCCTCCTTCTGGGTGGTGGACCGGAAACACTTCTACATCGGCAGCGCCAGCATGGACTGGAGATCTCTGGCCACGGTGGGTTCTTCTGTCATCATGCTACAGAGGCAGATCCAAAATACATATATACACTCCCAGGTATAAGAATTTCCCTGTGGGTGAGCCAGAGGGTGTTTGGAGATTGTGAAACAGAATAATCATTTTAAAGGCACCTATTGTGTTTTTTAAAGTCAAATCTGACATTCAAGGAGTAGCTTCACATAGACATACAATTTAAAACATTTCTATATAGAGAGTTTTATTGAAAATGGAACAAAAGTTTGACTTAACAAAATGGCTGCCTTGTGATGTATTGCATACGAAGAACGACATACAATACCCAGGACCATGTTACGGTTTCAACTAACTAAAAAATAGAGAAAACCGAAGCATTTAGAGAAGCTTGAGTGAGTCATGAGTGGCGACGGTGTTTATCCAAGGCAGTGTGACATCCATCCCATGATCCTTGAGTGACACAAACATGCTCACGTTGGCCATACGAATGGGTAATACGAAGCGTATTAGATATTCCTATTCTCAAAATGAAATGACTCTTAACTGGTTGAATGGTTCTCACATCCCTGCATGTGATAAGGAGACGTTGCATTGCTGTAGCTAACACTTAAATCGTGGACCACTCTCATATGGTTTCAGAGAAAGGAGCTGGGCGTGTTGGTCTACAATTGCAGCTGTCTGGCTTTGGACCTGCACCGGGTCTTCAGCCTCTACTGGGGTCTCCAGTTCAGAGACTTCATCCCATCTTTCTGGTCCAAGAGGCTGTTTGCCCTCTTCAACAGAGACGCCCCACTGGATCTCACCTTCAACAACACCAAGGCCCAAGCTTATGTCTCTGTGAGTGACGTCTCCAGGCCGCATTATTTTAGGTTTGAATTGAATTATTTAGTAGAAGCAACATATTAATGATGTGCTGGATTTTAGGACAAATCCTGCTTTGAATGTTAAGAGTCGTATCCTTTCAGGAGGTTCTAAACAGTGTAAGCTGTTGCATTTTTAATTCAGTAATCCTCATTCCTGCAACGTTGTCTGCTGGTTCTGTTTTTATAGGGAAAGACTTTTCTCACAGCAACACAAACTTACAGTGCACATTCTGCTTCTTCGACGAAGGTGACTGTGAGTGGGGCGAGTGAATATTTCATCTTTGTCGTGTCTCTGCTGGAGTGGCCGGGCCCATCATCAGTTTACTGGCCATGAGTGATGGCCACGTCGTCCTCACTGCAGCCAGGAGACGTTGATAGCACAAGATTTACGTCAGCAGAACTAGAAGTTTGAACAAAAAATTTCGATGCACTGAAGGACAGAATGACTTCTTGAGGAGCAGAGAAATCCAGTATGGATTGGACTGTGGTGTGGTTGATTAAACTGTATGAAGAGACAGCCTTGGTTTTTGTGGCAGAACAGTGCCCCCACCCCTCTATATTTGATGCTCATGAGGGACAGACAGTTTGAAGTTGTGTGACTTAAGTATCTGACAGAAAATGTTAGGATGCTTCGACAACAGTCTGAGTAAAGCCCAAGTGTTTGTAAAAATCGGGTGGCTCAATTGTACAATCTACCTTGACTAGGTTCAACACGTGGTGGCGCTATGGTGCTGCAGCTTTGCATTCCATTCCATTTCCATTATCTTGAAACCAATCTGGGTTTTGAGGAAAGCTTCCTATGCGTGTAGTTTGCACTTTCCCTGGGTGCTTGCATGGAGCATTTCCTTGAGCTAGTCCAATAACGTGCTAAGTTTATGTGAGTGTGTGTGGTTGGTGTTGTTGGTTCTTACGTGCCATCTCATGGCAAGGAGAGATACCATCTACTCCTGGAGGAGGTCCAAGGAGGCATAGGGACTGCTGGGTCTATGATGCACTGCCAAGCCCAGCAAACTTCCATGTCTGTGGTAAGAGCAAAACACCTTCCTGCCTGCATGAGGTTCGTCAGAGGATCACATCAGCATCTTCCCTAAGGCTCAGACTGAAGGTCCCGATCACACAGCTAGGTGTGAGGGATTGTTGGGAGTGTAGCCTTAGCCATCAGTGCTCCAAGGGAGGCTGTCCCTTTAATCAAAGCTGGCGAGAAACACAAGATACACCCTCAAATCTCCACACACAGACTCTGACTGGCAGCTGAAGGTTGACTCTGGTAAGCATCAGAAGGTTTCCCCAGCACATTGCAGGACGTCCCGGACTTCGAACAAATCGTAGTTTGAACAAGAAATCCAGAACTCGAACGCCCCGAAAAAAAAACCTAACATGCGGGGACCGATCAGCTGACCCACGACACGCTGTTATTGTGTATAACGCAGCCTCTGTTTTCCCGTTAGCTACATTTACTGACTGCTTTTTCTCCATATTGAGGTGTAAAACCTCTCCGCACTGGACCGTGGTAGAGTGTCACAGGGGAGCTGCTCGCTCTCCACACCTCCGAGGCTGGAGCGCTCACTCCAGGGTTTGATGTCCTGTTGTGGGCTGGAGATCGGACAGGGATGAGGCGAGTCTGGGACAGAGCGTGACTTGGTTTATGACTCTTCACTTCTGGAGAGACGTCACTCACTCGGCAACCCCTCCCACATGCAGCGGCCACACACATAGAGGAACAGCGCACCTGCAGCAGACACTCTACATTCACTCCTACAAAAGACTATTTTAAGGCTTGGAACGCATTATTTCTTTTTCCATTCATTGTAATGGGAAAAATCGATTCAGATTTCGAACAAATCACTTCTCGAACGGCCGTCTGGAACAGATTGTGGTCGAGAACCGAGGTACCACTGTACGTCACTAAGGATGTGTGCAAGTATATCCATGTGATGCAGGATCCCTCAAAAGAAAACATCAACAGGGTCAGAAGCAGGCCATTCATTATTTGGTGCTTAAAAAACAAAGGAAACATTCCGATATTGGGCTTTTCCCAGCTTTTCCCAACATTTCCCATCTTGAATCATCATCAACTACATGGTAATCATTGACCCCTTTTTTTCATGTTTGCAGACTTCTCCAGAAGTCCTCATTCCCAAGGACCGGAGCAGTGACCTTGAGGCCATTTCCAGGGTCATACAGGAAGCCAGCCATTTCATATACATCTCCATCATTGATTACCTGCCGCTGCTCAGCAGAAAAGCCCACAGGTAACTTCAAGATTCACGTCCCACAGAGGCAGTTTTCATCAACAGCATGACTTAAGAGATCCATCTCTTTGTATGTCAGTCCCATATTTCTGTGTATCCATGTGTAAATTCAAAGGTACTGGTCTCGTATCGACGGGCTTCTCCGCGAGGCTCTGATCCTGAGGAAGGTCCGGGTGCGTCTGCTGATAAGTTGCTGGGAAGATACTGATCCGCTCACTTTCAACTTCATCTGGTCCCTCAGGAGTCTGTGCATGGAGCAGGCCAACTGCTCCCTGGAAGCAGTAAGTACGCAGCCACAGTCAGCGGCTAGTTTTCAACCGCACTCAGTTGATCACTACAACTGTGTGAGCAGAAGTTCTTCAAACCCAGAGTGCAGCAGGACGGCAGTCTCCAGGGGGTAAACCACAACAGATACATGGTGACCGATCGAGCCATTTATTTAGGTGAGTTTTTTGGAAACTGTCATCTGGGTTGATTTATCTGACACCAGGTTTTTATCAGTGAAGTGTTGACTATCTCCATATTTATTACATAATTTTCTTTATTTCCTTATTGGGATCATGAAGAAGGATATCCCTGCTACCTGGGGCGAGAAGCAGAGGGCACACTCAACTTGTCAAATTTAATTTCTACGCCTTAACATCAATTAGGTTTTAAAGAAGTTTGCAAAATATCTAGTTTACCTCTAAACATTCTATTCAATGCTCTTCAACTATATCTATTTGCCAGCGTCAATATTTCAACCTTGCATGTGTTGCATAATAGTTGCCAAATACAGACAAAAGAGTTTCATTTTCATCATTAAAGCATGAAGCAGACTATAATAATGTAGGTGGAATAAAAAACACTGCATTGTATAGTTGGCTAGTAAGTGTAAAAAAAAGCAGGCATGACCTTTGTACCTTGCTCGCCAGGATCATCTTGTTTTGAAAAGGGCTGTTTTTCTGACACAAAAAAAGCACCAACCACAGGTTTCAGTCTTGAAGGCAGGATGTTATCTCCTCTACAAAATGGTCAGATATGACCTTATCTGTGACGTTACTCTGGCTGATACCGCCTGCATGTCGCGGCAGGGAACCTGGACTGGATGGGAAATGAGTTTACCATCAACGCCGGAGCAGGTCTGGTGATCAGTCAGCCCGAAGGGGTCGAGGAGAGGAACTCTACAGTGGTGGAGCAGCTGCGAGTGGCGTTTGAGAGAGACTGGTTTTCACGCCACACGCTCTCCCTCCAAGCTAACAAGATCCCCATCTGCAGCAAACACCAAATCAACAAGCTGGCTCCGGTCAAGTCCAGCCACTGGGACGATGTGCTGGTCCGAACAGGACCGCAGGATCACAGGCTGGCACCGATCATCCACAAAGACCATGGCCTGACGCCAGTGAAACCCAGGAAACACAACAGAATAGGTCACCAGGGTCACGACGGTCGGAGCAAACGGCCTGAGCCAGCTGAGGACAGACACCAAGAGAGAAGCTATGTGAGTCACCTCGACAACAAACGGATACAAATCAAAGGAACAGAGAAGCACAGCCAACCTTCAGAGAGCAGCGGCAGCAGAGAGATCCACAACGACTTCCTGTGACGCCTCGGATCAAAGCGCACAAGTTCCTTTGATGGAATTTAAGACTGTCTTTTTGTAGCTCTGTACACGATAAGGAACTCAGGAAGGAATGCACTTTGGTTGCCGGTTGAAAACGATTGTTATGACTCAGCACTTTTTAGAAAGCCTGCTGAGCTCGATCAGGAATGTCTGTTATCGACTTTATGTCAATGGTACTCTGTTTTTTACTATAAGAAACGAGTTTCGATCATCTGCATGGTGCTCAGCAACAACTTCCTAACTGACTGAAGGACAATACCTGAAGTGTAGCTGTGTGTTTGCATGAGTTTCTTTTGGTGACAGACCATAGGAGGGTATTCAGATGAATGGCAACACCTTTTCTACCTGTGAAACTGTCAACTCAATTTTTGTAAATTTACTATCAACTCATCAGAATCAAGGTTTTTTTTCTGAATCTCACAGTTGTTTGTTTTAACTCAGTATTCTGTCAACATGAAATTATTTTTTTAAATATATATATAATATTAGAAAATGTTTTGTTTATTTTTTAAAGCCTTTAAAATTCTGAAATAAGCAGCTCATTGATGCTACCCAAGTTGTGCCACAGAATCCTATAATATATAAATAAAAATGTGTCTCATTTAACTTAACCGATAAACCACAATGTAGTGGGGCACTGCTCATGTTTTCATGCATACTGTGTAGCATCTAAGTCTAAACCTCAGAGGACTATGTTGCTGCAGACTCTCTGACATCTCAGTCAGAACTAGCTGTACGTCCTTGGAAATGATTTCATAGCCATCCTGACCCGTCAGATAAACAACAGTCCTTTCTGGGAGCCCATGTCCTCCTCAAGACACCAGAACATCTCACTGATCTGGCGGTGTTCCTCTGGCGTGTCTCTGACAGCACAAATATATTGTAGTGAGGTATTGAACAGATACTGATGGAGCAGTTTGGAGGGCACCACCAGAGATGCTCGGGGTCTCTTCAGTCCAACAAATCAATACGATGAATTTTTAACCAAGACTGTCACGACCGATGGTTTAAGCTGAATGGCAGGGAAGCTTTCTCTGCTCTCCCTGTTTTTCTACTGCTCTTGCAATGTATGCCAATGTATTTAAGAGATGGTTTCAGTTCCCTGTGACACAAATTAAAAACTGAATACTGGCATATTTTCAAAAAAATCACTGTAAAATATTTGGCGCAAAATGGAGGCGTTTACATTTGAGCTTGTATTTGTTTATCCAGATCAGGTTGGCTTGTTATTAACACAAACACAGCACATTTCATGAGCTTCAGTCATGTTTTTGGGGTTTCCCTCCACTATTGTCAATATGCTCCACTACTTCGAAGAACGCATATACACGATTATTAGGAAATATTTTCCGCAAGAAGCCGTATATTCTTGGAAATAATACACATTTCAGTCACTGCTAAGGTGTCTGTTACACTGTGGCGCTAACGCGATGACTGCTGCCATCTAGTGGAGGACTTGTGGAATGAAGTGAGGCTTCCTTTAAACGTGTTTTTCATTTATATAATCTGGCATTTCGTGTTTGGGAAGGCTCAAAACAAATACACAGGAATCGATACAGTATAATTTCACACACTTGTCTATTTCTTCTACAAAGTCTGATTATTGACAGACATTGGTGCCTACACTAGTTTGATTTATATATACATTATATTCCAGCTGTCTGGTGATCACAAACACCCATGTATGAATCCTCGTCAAGGTGTGTGGCAGTTGCTTGATAATAAGATAAGATCTCACACCCATAATAACTTTCCTCATGTATTTTTCCTTCATTTCCCTCAAATATTTTCTAAAAATAAATACTATGTCCAGTATCTACTACAGTAAGTGTATGATCTTCTTGGCTTCACCGGAAGCAGGAAAATGCTGCTATTCATTTATTTATTTTTAGAATTGGGGGATTTTGGGTTGTGTTTACAAACTGTCTGGTACCTGCTCGCCCATGAGGAACCATGTTAAACCCCCAAAAATCTGCACACTTTATAACATTAAAAATAGTCTACTAATATTGTTGGATAATCACTATAATGATTGCAAAAAATGTTTTTGATTGTCAGTCACATGTATTTATGTCCTTCAATTTAATCATTTTTTTAAAGCCGATTGTAATGGTGTTTACTGTCCGTTGTTGACTTCTCTGGCATGACCTGCGCTTGCATGCCCTGCCTTTATGAACCGTGCCCAGTAGATATTTGCCTTTCTATTCACCGAGATGTAACAGAGTCTGTATCCCTTTAGAAAACGTTTGAATGTATATTTATTGGACACTTTGTTAATGGAAACTGCTGATACAAATGATTGCTAAATTTGTACTCTAAATCTAATAAAATATATATATATATATACACTCATGACCTGTGTGTCCTGTTGTGAATACCCATTCCATTATTTTATTGCATAATCAGCTACTAGTTCATAAGAAGAAGAAGAAGAAACTCATTAATAATTGACTTATTGGACTAACCCTGTTGTTTTAGCTAATGGAACACCATAAATATATTTATAAGGTATTTGCTTGTATTGTTTTTGGTTTTGCTTTTGTTTTTTTTTTTTTTTTTTTTTTTTTTTTTTGTCAGTGCAGCATTGTATAATGTAGATAATATATTTTAATACCAACAAAAATGTTCTGTTTCGTGACACTTCTTGATGCGGTAATATTCATCTTTTTTAATTGAGGAGATAAACATAACTTGACATACCTCCCATTATAAACACAGTTACATTATAAAGTGAGGAATATGCATTTACATTATCATATTTGTAACTGGCTTATAACGTAGTGAATATACAGAAGGAAGAAAGAAAAACCAACAGAAAAAGACAAGAAATGATACATACAGAGCTTTAAGTAAATCGTCCCATTGGATATCGTTATTTTTTTATTTTTTTACGAATGACTGAATGTTTGGAATACATTTTTGAAATTAGGATTTTTGACAGAAACATATACAGCGCTTACAGCTTTATCTTTGCTGTTGTTTGTTTAATTTGAGTAATTCTTATATTCTTTTCAGTCAACAATTCAATTTGTATTTGGACCTGAAAAACAAAAACAAATCAGTGCATGTAAATATCAGTGGGGTTGATGTTGTGAATCATTTTACACTGCATTTCCCTTGTAATAATAACAACAGCGAGCCGCAGCAGAGGACTGACGTCACAGTTACCATGGCAACCGATTAGGCGTCACCAGCCCTCCAGGGCAAATTCATGAGTGCGCATATCTCTGCGAGGTCCAGTCTGCAGGACGTAAACATCCCGAGTAGCATGCAGCGGAGACGAGTCGTCGCATGAAGAAGACATCCCCCAGATGTCTGGTTCCATCCGCCGGGACTCTCTAATTTCTTACCGCGGTGGAGCTGAAGCAACGAACCCGCGCGGCGGCGCTGAAAGTGGGCTGTTCTTGCTAGCGAAGCCCCGCGGCAGCAGCAGCCAACATGGCTGAGGATGACAGCGAGTGGGTGGTGGAGAGTATCGTCGGCTACCTGGGGAGTCCCGAGTGGGTCATACCCGTCTCAGACTTTATGGAGAACAAGTGTTCGGGTAATGTCACGTTTTTAATGGACAGACGTTTCAGAACAGGGTAGCATTTAGCTTAGCACAGTTAGCATGGTGGCTAAGCTAATTATTATGATTGTTTTATCATCGGCACGACACTTTCACTTCAACGTATAAAGAATATCTCAATGTTTTTCCCCGATCTATACAAAGTTTAAGAGATTATATTTGCTTAATAAACAATGGAAAGTTTAGTAAATCAAACCTCAAGTTGAAAATACTGATATTTTTCTGATATTTTTCAGTTTTTGACGATGAAGATGAAAACAAGTTATCATATACTGAAATCCATGAGCAATACAAGCAGCTGGTGAGTTCATTTTTTTTAATTATTCTCTGTGCATTTCGTTATTGTGCAGTGTGGCAGTCGTAGCGACTATAGTGGCACTGAAATAAACCTGAAGTCCTGTTGCAGCAGGCCTGTTTAGTCTCACGTGGATTTCTTCTGCTCTACCTGTCCAGGTCGAGAAGCTGTTGGAGAACTACATGCAGGAGGTTGGCATCAATGAGCAGCAGTTTTTGGAGGCATGCACCTCTCCCTTTGCCAAATCCAAAACGCTGCAGGTATGCTAAGCTCCCCCTTCGCACACTCTATCAATAGCCTGCCAGATAACCCAAGGGGTGAATCAAGGTTGGGATTTATTCACGCAATCCCATGTATGCTGATGCTCCGCTGCCATCAGCCATTGATCACTGAACAGATCCAACAACAAATTCCGTCCTGGCTTCACTGCTGTTGTTGACATGCGGCGACCAGTACTTTTGTCATGCTCTCTGATTGAAAGCCATTTAGTTCATTTGGATTTGTTGGACGTGATTATATAAACATGGCATCAGGGTGGATTTAAGCGGCGCCTTCACTTCAGGTGCCACTGGAGTGTGCTTGCATATCAAAATATGTGTTTCCAGTTATTGAAAGTGCTCCGGTAAAAGCTATGACTTAGTGACGGCCGACATAAACTAGAATAAACTCAAAAACATGCCGGTCTGGATCGACCCATGGTGATGCAGCTTTACAAACTGGAAATGAACCTCCAAATTTATGATCGTACGCTCCAGTATATAGACACGACTGGTAAATGGAAATTATACTGTATCAACCTCAACCTGTCCAAAAATGGATTTGTATGAGACAGCTGCACAAAAGGTTTACATGTTAAAATAGTATTATGATAAATGTTTTTTATTTATTTTTAGTTGTTATTGGCTGAAATTCTTGGATTGCTTTTGACATGTTTTATATTAACCAAATATTCCCTTCTGAACAGAAATTCCCATGACATGTTGAACAGGTGTCAATGTTAAGTGCTGAATTTTTATTAAAAAAAAAGAAAAGGAAGGAAAAAAAAATCTGAAGACATGGCTGACAGTGATGCATTTTTTTTCCATAGATCCAGGCTGATTTTATTTTATTTTTTATGTAGAGTTATTGACCTGACCTGCAGATGCTGATAGATTTTGTTTGGTATTTGGATTTTGAATTTTATTTTTCATTTCTAGCTATATTCTACACGTGTGTTTTTTTTAAAGAGAGGAAGAGAGAGAGAAAAAAAAATCCAAAGCTTCTTCTGTTCTAGAAAATATTCCCATCTTACAAATTATTGAAAATTAGTTTAGAAAATTACAATCTATCACATATGAAAAATAAATTATTAGCTTGAGTTGAGATCATTTCATTGTAATTCAGTGAATCTCTGCCCACCAATATCAGCTGTGAATTCCAGTGAACAAATGCTCTCGATGACACTTGGCACAAGCGGTCAGGTGTAATGTGGACTTTCCTGGTTGGTGGAGTCGGATCCTCCCAGGCTGTGATCCCATTAAAGACCTTTAAGATGCCGCATTGTTGTGAGCACAGCGGTGTCTTAAACAAAGATCAGCAGCAGCTGGCCGAACCACAGGAGCATGAATGAGAAAGCAAAGAGCAAATGAAGTGGAGCCTGAGAGATACTGAGCCTGGCACAAGTGATGACTGAGCAGAAGCTAAATGAAAGGCTGTTCTCTGAGATTTACTGGGCATTAGCCTTGATGGGGGCAGCAGACCTTTGGTTATAGGCAGCGAGCCGCTGTGGCAGATTAGATCTAAGTACAACTGCAGCTTCATTTTTGTTAACATGAGTGGATCGTAAGTACATCCTGTCCAGAGACGACCATCTGCCAGGTCACTGGCTGGATGACACTTGATAGGTTGCTATGTAAACAATGGCTTCAGTGTATTGATCGTTGTATGCTATGATGTTTTATATAAGTCTGAAGTCAAATGCTTCAAACTGGTAACGTGACGTGAATGCTTTGTAAATGGCTAACAAGGATAAGAGTCGCTCCAGTCAAGGGGATGAAGGAAAGCCATCCAGATGACTTAGTATCATCTGGGTTACAGCATCAGAAATGGATTCTGTGATCATGGTAACTGATTTTCAAGTGGAAATCAGAATCAGAAAACTTTATTAATCCTGAGGGAAATTCTGTTCATAACATGCTCTGTACACAACATGTAACAATAAAATGAAATAACATTATAAAGTGCAAAAAGCTATACAAAAGACCTTATAAATAATGTGCAAGAAAAAGCAGATTCAAGCACAGAATGAAAAGAATATCAGGCCAAAGAATCCTTCACAGTAAATTTTCAGGGATGAAAGAGCAGTTTTGAGTGAAAGGGCACAGAAACTATGGTGTGTTGTGAAGCATTGTGGGTCAGTGGGGTCCGACCCATTAGAGGGATGTCCAGGAGGTGTTGCTCGACTTGACATGCAGTGGGCTTCTGGATCATGAGCCCATAAAGTGTTTTGATATGTGGGAGTTTGTCCCTTCAAACTGAGGGGATCTTGGTCCTTTTCCACACAGAGATGCAGTCGGTTTTATCAGTTTTGTGGGTGGTCGATAAAGAGCAACTCATTGACATGAATGTTGAATGAATCAGTGAAAGAGGTGCATTAAGGCAATAAAACAATTCATGACTAGCTCAGGCCAGGAGCATGATTGTGGACGCACAGTACACTGGCCACTACTGGAATGTTTTTTAAAGAATTGTGTAATAATTGATCTGTGTTGTCATAGTTTCCTGACATCCGACTGACCGACCTTGCTAACACAACCCTGGTTCAAGTAAAACCACCCACTGTATTACAGCCTGACTTTTCTTTAGTGTTGCAGATGTGAAGAAAACCTTGAGAACTTCTGAGTACACGGAAGCAAATCTGGCAGCCTTTGGAACACATGTTTAAAGTGTTGAATCGACTTTATGGAGACCCTGTGGATCCACAATCTTGACTATATGTCGTCCTCTTTTTTCATATTTTAAACACACAAAGGGGTGTTTTCAGCCTTTTAATATACTGCTTGTTCACTCCTATTGAAGACCTGAGGATTTTCATGTCTCTCACTTCAACCTCCTTTACTGTATATTCCTGAAATATAAAATGCAATGTGAAAATGTAGTTAAATTGGTGGAAGGCATCACCATGATTTTTTTTTTACTAATATATGGTCGCTCTCTGCTTCAGTCCGTGTTCCTGCCAGTCCTGGCTACAGACGACTTCCAGATGTTTCGCTCCCTGATGGTCCAGAAAAATATGGAGCTGCAGCTTCAGGCCCTCCGAGTCATCAAAGAGAGGAACGGTGAGTCTCTGTTAACACTGAGGCGAAAGCAAGTGTACTGTAACCTGCCGTCCCATGCAGGAGCCCTCCCCGAGTGTCTGACCGACGGCGTGGACGTCATGTCAGAACTGCAGGAGCAGGAGATGAAAATCCTCCAGGAGGTCCTCAAGTAAGCACCACTCCCCACACACATGACTGTTTGGACCTGGCACCGTGTAGGACTTGCTATGCCCCAGATCTGCCGGTGCCCAGTGTGCTAGGATCTGCTGCTTCTGCTCTCAAATGAGATTTAGCCACGGCTGCATGGCCCAGAAGAACGGCCCGCATCCAACAGGGCTGTGGTTAAGCTCCTTAGGGTCCAGCTAATTTAGGTTGGAGGGATTGACACTGGACTAGCAACTGAGAAAATAGTAAGTTTATCCCCTTTGTCTTATCTGGGTGCTCGGCCGCTCATTAGCGCGCCACTATCTTCTCACTTCCGTCCATCCAGACTGACCCGACTTCTCCCACGTCAGCGTGATCCTGCCTGAATGGACCTTAGACAAACTCCTCTAACACCATTAGAGGGATTGGATTAACGCTCTTGGATATTGAGGGAATGAAATTCCAACTGTAACTGAACCTGGGGGTTTCATGGGCCATGTGAGAGGGCGCGGAGAGATGTCGAAACGTCTGAGGGTGTTTCTCACCCGCGTCGCTCTGAATCACTGTTTGTTCAATCATTGTTTGTTGTCAGATCTGGGAGCTTCTGCTGTGAATGCATGTGATAATCTCTTGTGTCTTGGCTTATCAAGTTAGTAGTAGTGTTAGTCAAGGTGTATCCTTTAGTGTGTATTTAAGCGTGCAGAGGTCTGCTTTCAGCAGGCAGGTGTGTGTTCAGTGCGTGTGACTGGATCACCATATTTCAGCTTGGCGCAATGTCCTTTTTTTTCTCCCATCTCTTGTACTAACAGAGCAAACATTAGAAGTTTTTGTCGAGACTTTACATTGGGGAACATACATTAAGCATTGATAGACAAAACACCTGCTTATTCACCGTTATTTGTCGGTAGTTATGGTGTTGCTTAGAGTGAACTTGTGGCAAGATACAGGCTGTACTAGATGCTAATAACTACTTTATAATGATTAATAGCTGCTAGTACACATGAATAAGTAGTTTATTTATGGTAATATAGTCATAAGTGTAACTTTATTTTGCTATTTGGGTCTAAGAATGATTTTCAACTTGCGAGTCAGGACCCAAAAATGGGTTCCAAGGTCGCTTCCCTTGGGTCAGAGGCCTTTTCCCTGAACAAAGAAGTAATCTTTTATTTTACCTCGCTGGCATTGAATTGTTGCTGTTTGGGGCTTCAAGCGGCACCTTCTTTCTTTCATGTGCTGTATGTTTAAATCAATTACGTTTTTTCTTGACTGGGTTGCAGCGTGTCATTCATGGATGAAGGTGAAGCTTCATGAGACAGTGCTCTAATTTTCAGATCTAAGTAGGTGGCGCTCTCGGCTTCAAAATGATTCGAAGTATTAGTGAACGTGTTGTTTTCCAGTAAAAGATCGGACAGCTCAGAGTTCCATCTGTCTCATGAAGCTTCTTCTGTACATCTCTAGATGATGGATCTCAGAGCCAAACCAGGTATGAACCACCATATAATCCACTTCTCTGAGGCCTCTAAAGCTCACGCAATGTGATCCAACTGACTTAATTTCACAATTAATGTGAAGAATTTGTGATCACAGTGATGTCAGAGCCTCTTGACAAACAAGTCTGGTCTAATATGTTCATTCATTTCTCTTCCCCTTCATTCCTGTAATGGGCGTGGGAGCTTATCCCAGCTATCTGGGCTCAGGCGGAGAGGGAAGTGGCGGCGAGCCGGAAGACAGATAGTTGGATAACTAGATGTCTTTGATTTAGCTGCTGACATATTTTATTTTATTATGCTATTATTTTCATTATTATTTCATATCAGTATTTTATTTTATTGAAATATGATCCAACTAAATCATAAACATTGGAAGGTCTTGATGAAGTGGTTTTGATAGAATTATGGGTAATATTTATGTTGTTACATATTCACTTTGAGGGACAAAAACATTTGAATTTAGATGGAAAATGGGGCCCAGATCCCTCTTTGTTCACCACTGAGTGAGTGAAAAGCTCTCTTTCTCCTCTCAGAAAGTCCAAAGAAGAGTACGAGGAGGAGATGTCCAGGAAGCTGCTGATGGAGGAGGAGGTGGGCTCCACGTCCAGCAGCTTCTCCGACAAACACTCGGCACACAGCGGTGACTCTCAGAGCTCTGCCTCCCGGCTCCACCAGCCCAGCGGCGCCGCTGCCAAGGTGAGCTGACCCGAGCCCTGCGCCAGATTAAACTTGAGAAGCTGCCAAACTTTGGAAACTTAAAATATACTCGGTGAGCCTTTTGGCTGAAGTCCGATCCAACTAGCAACCTGCCTCATGCTCTGCAGTCAGTGATCTTCCTGCCTGGAGGTGGCAAGTCAGAAAATGCTGATACCTTGTTGTGTACTCAGCTGAGTGAATCATATTAAGGGGTCTCTGAACTTGTCCTCTATATCTCTCCACAACCTTCTGTTTTTTACAGTGTGTGTAAAGTATATACCGTATTTTCCGGACTATAAGCCGCTACTTTTTTCTCACGGTCTGAACCCTGCGGCTTATAAAACGATGCGGCTAATATATGGATTTTTACAGGGATATTCCAGTCAATCGGCCACCGATTATGAAAGGCTGAACTGGTTGTGATCTGTGAATGCCGACCACTGCCTGTCATTGCCGGTCACAAAATCCCATCACATGTGACAGCAGCCGGTCTGATGAGGCACCGCCCGCGGTTTGTGATGCGTCCGCTCCTCCCTCCCGACTCGCCACTCGCTTGGCAACGCCGTGTCTAACGCCGTGTCTAATGCGTTTGCATCCTGCAGCACATGCACGTTAAAAGGCGTCAACGCCACGAATTCAATACGATATTTAAAACACCAGCACTTGACGGAGCACAGTTCTGGTGCTCATGAAAGTGAAACTGCAGGAACCAGCGGTCACTCGCGACACTCGCCGGTCTGAGCGTGACGTTCAGAACGCGAAGCATATTGCCCGAGAAATGATCATTAATTTCACCGCGCCAGATGAGCAGCCTTTCTCAGGTGTCGTTTTAAGACGGAATCAACCGCGGCCGAATCCGCTGCAGTCTGGTGTGTGTCAGATGCAGCGTTCGCGGTCCACCACCTGAATCTGAAACGTTTGCAACCATCCAGAGTGAAAACTTTCATGAAAGAGGTTGAAGACAGCTGCTTCAGCTGAGTGCTCTCCCTGTCTCTCGGAGCATCCCGAGTTGTTACAGTCTAATGAGCACACTCTTTGCTGGCAAAAATATTGAGCTTCGTCACATCAAACCGATGACATCACGGGTGTTTTATTTACCTTTAAAGCGCTCTAATTGTGCTGTTTTCGCCCGCGTGTCCGCAGCTCTGCTGACAGAGACGATCTACTGGAGGGTGAAAACAGTGCTTTCTGAACACTTTAAATGTAAATAAGATGTGAGGAGTTCATGACTGGAGTTCAGAATATTGGCAAGATTGTTTCATGAGTCAGTCTCGACACTGTAACCCGTTTTCAGAACTAGTACTAGAGGATCGCAAGAAGTGATTCTCATGCATTTTCTGTGGCGCAGACAGCAACGGTGCACCCGCGGCTTATAGACTGGTGCGGCTTATGTATGAAAAAAATCAATTTTCCTTCTTAGATTTGGTGGGTGCAGCTAATATTCCGGTGCGCTCTGTAGTCCGGAAAATACAGTATATATATATGTGTGTGTGTGTGTGTGTGTGTGTGTGTGTGTGTGTGTGTGTGTGTGTGTGTGTGTGTGTGTGTGTGTGTGTGTGTGTGTGTGTGTGTGTGTGTGTGTGTGTGTGTGTGTGTGTGTGTGTGTGTGTGTGTGTGTGTGTGTGTGTGTGTGTGTGTGTGTGTGTGTGTGTGTGTGTCTTTGGAGTCCATCTACAGAACAGTTCCTCTTCCACCTGTGAATATTGGTTAGAAGCTCTGAAGTCAAAGTGGTTTCTGTCACGTCTCAGGTCCACTGCCAGGCAACAGGTGGCTCCAGCGTCTCAAACGGGCACGGCGGCCCACTAGTGAATGGAAACTCTGCCACTCAGTCCAGTCTGGTAATTCACCTAGATCAGAGCCCAAACCCTCACTTCACTCACTCTGTCGTCCAGTAGCTGCTTCTTAGTCTCTGCCGTGACCTGTTGTGAGGCCGGTGGACCCTCACTGTGGGGGCTGGGCACTGTAGTAGAAATGCTTGGAATAGGTTCAGTGGAATCTCATGGGTTCAGTAGCCGCAGTCACACACCTGTTTCATTGCTTAGTGAAGTGCTGCTCTCCTCAGGTCAACGGGGAGTCCGAGGCTAAAGTGGCCGCTGAAGGAAGCTCAGAGGAGAAGAGCCGCTCTCCTCCCACTCCTGCTGCAGGTTAGATGTTTCCCTGAGACGAACCCTCTGAGGTCCACGGAGCCAAACTGTCTGTCTGTGCAGGCTGTGGCAGTAACGGTGTGGAACCCCGAGTTCTTCCTGCCCTTCGAGGCTCCAGACTGAGTCCAGAGGAGACGGAGCAGAGCCAGTCGGCCGCAGAGTCCTGTCTGCAGGAGGCGCACAGGGAGGCTGGCTTCTCTCAGCCGTACACGGTACGCCCCCGCGTTTGTGGAGGGAACAGGCTTGATGACACGGTCGCCTCTCTTCAGGAGCTGTCAGCGTCAGAGCAGGAGCAGGTCCAGCAGAGGGCGGCGTATCTACGGCAGCAGCGTGACAAACTGCACGCGCTGAAGAAAGAGCAGCAGAAGAACAAGAACCCGCCGGTGGAGGAGGAGCCGCCACACTGCACCACCACAGCACCAGCGCCCACCCCGGTACGTACTGTGTACGTTCCCCACCTGGCTCTGAAATGTGAGCTTCTGAATATGCCCTGAATACAAATTAAGTCAAGTCTCTTCTTTCATATTGCCCATAATGATCTACTTTATTTATTTTTAGTTCTGTATTTTTCTTAATACATGTCTCTAATGTGATTTCCTCTTACATTATGTGATCTTGCTTGTTGAATTTCCCCTTGGTGGGACTATTAGAGGCCACCTATTCTAAATCTAATCTAATATTTATTGTCGTCTGTTTCATTTTATGCTTACATTATATACATGCACTCACAGTTTTAATATTATTAGGAATGCTGTGCTTCTAAGACAATCTTTTTATATCGAGATAAGTCAAAACCTGATGTTCGGATGCTGCAATTGTAAATATTCATGAATATAGAAGTAGTATTTGATTATTTTAGATGTACATTTTCACCTTTAAATTCCATGAAAATAGATTTAATTTAAAAAAATAATAAGAAATAATTAGATACAAAAAAGTTATTCTCATTCTCATTAAATATCTTGGAAAGATATGTCAAGAAGTTGATATGCATTTATCCTTTTTTGCAATAAATTACTAGCTTTTGCAAAAAAGTAATTAGTGTATTTTACCAATTACCGTGTATTTTACCAATACTTGGCACCACTATGTACTTGGTGAATATATTTAGGTTTCCATGTGGTGTTTTAATAACTGTGGTCATCTGTACCCGCGAACATGGACCAACTCAAACTCTGTGTTGTGCATTGTGCTGCTGCGGTGCTCAGGAGCCAGTGGGTCAATCGCAGAGGAATGGAGCGTCTGCTCCTCCTCCTCCTCCTCCTCCTGCGTCACCACAAACCTCAAACCCAGCTAAGCCGAAGGTGACTCTTTGCTGACCTCTGCTGGCCGTCACTTGTATTGCAGTGATTTCCCAAAAGTAGCGCCTAGAAACCCTCGCTTCAGCTGCGTGTCGCTTGAAAACTCCCCGCTGCCTCTTCTAGCTGCGACGACGATCACTCATCAGCTTGGTGACTTTCACAGGAGATTTCTGCTGAGGAGAGAAAGAAGCTCCAGAAGAGGAAACATCTGGCTGACAAGCTGAAAGAGGAAGTGATAAAGAAGTGAAGATCTTCTACCTTCAAACACGTGGCTTCCTTTAACAGAGATTATATATCCACACACACATATTCACAGGGCTTTTTCCAAAAACTCTTCCTCTGTGGTGTCATCCTTTTTGTGTCAGTGTCCATTGCAGCAGTATTTGACTGTGTATTACACCATTTCTGCAGCGTAGCTATCGATCACCTGAAAGTATCTGTACGGCCAGTCTAAGGTCACGTGACTATCTACTTACCTCAGCTAGAGCTTTGCAGTCGATGTTCGAATGGTGGAGTAGTTTGTGCGAAGCTGACGTACAGAAGAGTATCCAGATTAGTTCAGATGGAATGCAGACTTACTCAAATATTCATTATGAATCCCAAATTCTTCCGGCTGATTCGAGATAGAGGAGCACCAGGAAGCTACTGTAATGTTTTTGTAAATATGTCCTGATGCAAGCACCTTCAGTGAAACGCCAGCGCTATGCAGAGTCATGGCCGCCGTCTAGAGCTCCTTCTGAATGTCATTCCAACGCTGTGGCTCAACACGTGGCCAGCGAGCAGGTGGTCTTCAGTCTCTGTGTGATGCTCATGAATGTATGCCGTTTAATAAACCACCTTTTGTATGGAAACTGTGCGACTCCTGCTCAATCATCGAGCCATTACTCAAAGCAGCTCTTAAAAGTGAAGCCATAAACAGAAAGAAAAACAATGCCAGGGTCACATTTAATTCCAAAATTTATCAAATAAAGTCATACAAATGTTAAGAATGAATAGTGGTAATTAATGCACTTGGTACAAATCCATCAGGTGTGAGCAGAAGGTCAGAATGTTGCCTGATGCCGACAAAAATTAAAAAAAAAAAAAAAAAGTTCCTAAAAATCTCTGCTTGTGCCTCCACTGTTGCTGCTACATGTGTTTGAAGAGTGTGAGGTTTGATTCCTGCCCTCTGCCGCTCCTGGGCTGGAGAACATCACTGCCAATGCTTCAGCTTCTCCACAAGTATGACATGAGCAGACCAGGTTAAAACAAAAAGAAAAATGTTAATTTAGTTTTTTTTTAAACATTAAGACAAAAAAAACTAATGAACATCTGGATCGATCTCATGGAGAACTTTCTGGACCATCAGCTCGTGATAAACAACTCTGTGTTGCAGCTATGCTACTGAATTATTTTTTTTTAAAAATCTCCTAAAATACAAAACTCAGACTTTTGAAAATGGGTGGCTGCACAAAAAAAAACTTTACTGCAGTTTCAATGTCATTTTTTAAACTGACAACTTGCACCGGATATGAACCGGCGGGTGGGTGTGTGTGAACATCAGATCGGAGCAATTGACTTGTTTATAAAAAAAAAAAAAAAAAATCTTACTTGGTCGTCTGAATCCTGGTGAGCGAGAGATAATGCAAGTGTGTGTGTGTGTGTGTGTGTGTAATTGTGAGTCCCGCTCCTCTGGCTCAAGAGTCTCATCGCGTGGTCGTCCTCAATGGAGCGGCTCAGTCAAGCTTCCTAAAACTCTACGGGCTAGTCCTGCTAGCCTGACTGGCCCGTCTGGCAGTTTGTGAGTTAACCCGAAGCTCCAGGGTGGACAGAGTTCAATCCGAGGACTTTCTCTTCTGAGTCAAATGTTCAAATGTTTCTGGGAGGACGAGTTTTGCTCCACAGACGTGGTGGTTCAGAAGGTTCTGGGTCTTTCTCTTCACAAGGCGGGCAGAGGAGCAGAGATCAGGAGGAGCTGCGATGGTCAAGGTGATGAGGTCTTTCTTGGTCTCCTCAAGGACCCACTGAGACAACCAGAGGAGGAGGAGGAGCAGCTTGTGTCCTTCACATCACCACTGGGGGAGAAAAGACAACACGTGGCCTTAGGAGCTGAGACGGGGTCTCTTCCTGGGAGACTGTTCCTCTTCCTCCTCATCCTCGTCTTCATCATCCTCGTCATCGGGGTAGTCCACCAGACCGACCAGAGCAGTCTAGAAGGAGGAGAGAGAAGATCAGCTGACCTCAGGACAAGACTAAGAGAAAGCGTGGACAAAAATGTTTTCTGAGAAAAACGTAGGACTACTTGTCCTTCCTTGCTAAAACTCAGAGCCTGGCATCATGAACCCCTTGGTTACCTTGACGACAGGCGTAGCCGGCAGAGAGACAGTCTTGACGGATGAGGCTGAACTGTTGTTCGGAGTGACGGCTTGTGAGACGGGAGGGATCCCGGCAGCCTTCCCGTTGTTGGCACCGTTGGCAGCTCCTGTGACGACAGGACAAGCATGAAGCAAGTGCTGTGAGGAGCTTCAGACTCAACTGACCTTTTTTGGCCTCCATGTACTTCTCGTAGCTGTCAGAGAACTCCTCCTCAATCCGGCTCTTCTCCACCGTCTCCCCATCCTCGTCATCGTCGTCGTCATTGAACCAGAGCTCCTCATCTTCGTCCAGACAGCGAGCGTCTCTGCGATACCTGCCGCGTCATCACAAGTCAGTGGTGTCATGAGCAAGTCTGGGTCTGGAGTGGCGACGCGGCTGACCTGTTGAGTCTCTGACTCTGACGGTCCTTCTCTTGCTCGTATCGACCCTTCAGGCCCTTGAACGTCTGTACGTACTCGATGGACTCCAGAGCCTTGTAGAAGTTGTCCACGATGTGAGCGATGAGGGACTTGATGTCCTCCTGCAAGTGTGAGAGCCACAGTGAGGCTCGGTTCGGTGGCGGTGGGAGGAGCGCCCCACATCTGCACACCACTCACCACTTTGATGAACTCAAAGAGCTCAATGATGGCCGAGTTGAGGAGGTTGTATCTGGTTCCGTTGTCCAGCAAAGCGTTGATGACCGGTTCAAACAGGTTCCCTTTTATGATGTAGCGGTTGTAGTACTCGTCCTTCAGGCCGATGATGCGGCGCATGAAGCGCAGGGCACCTATGGAGAGCACAGAGAGCCTGTTCAAAATCCAGCTGCAGACCAAAGGTGAGCCTGGCTCCCAAGCTCTCCTCGGCTTCCATGGGTCTGATGTCCATGCAAGACTGGTCTGCCTCCTCACACGAATCACTGACATGTGTAACTGTATAATTCTACAGGGAATACCGAATTTCCACGACTATAATGCAATTAAAAGTCTTAAATCTTCGCCAAAACAGATGGTGCGCCTCATAATGCCTTATGTCTGCACCGCTTGACTGACTGAGAGCGGTTCCAGCCGACAAGCTAGTTACATAGTGGAAACACGGATGTGTTAAAGGACAGCAGGAGAATGTGAAAAGGGAAGTGTGGGCGTGTAAGAAGAGGGTAAAGCTATGCCCCCAGTAGGTACCCAGCAGGGATATGGTGGCCCTATCTGCACCATGCAAAACAATGTCGGCTCAGCTAAGGATTGAGAATGGCACCTGCGAAGAGACATGCCTACAAAGCACAATTGAAACTGCAAGCTATCAGGTACACGGAGCAACACGGGAATCGAGCCGCTGTGAGAGAATTCAGCATCAACGAATCCATGGCTCGCAAGTGGAGGACACAGCAAACCGAGCTACGCCAAGTCAAGAACGAATCCGAGCTTCGGTGGAAACAAGGCGAGCTGGCCCGAGCTGGAGGACTGACTCGTGCAATGGATTATTGATCAGAGGACCGCTGCGTCTCTACTGTCACCATTCGACTGAAGGCAATGACGCTAGCAGAAGAAATGAAAATTGAACATTTTCAAGGAGGTCCGTCTTGGTGCTTTCATTTTATGAAACGGCGGCATCTTTCCATCCGGCCGACCAGGACTACGGTGGCTTCATTTCTGAGGAGCTGCATGGCAACGAGACTGGTTCGGATAATGAGGAGAGGGAACCCGGCGTGTTCGATGGAGTAATATGGCGCGCCTTATGGTCGTGAAAATACGGTAGCTTGGCAGGAGCAGCTGATTCCTTCACGTGAAGGTGTCCTCCACAAAGGTCTGAAAGTCAGTCAGCATCCCCCCAGAAAGCTAACGACACTGTTGTCCATTGGTCTGTCAATTGTTGTGAAGTAATAAGAACTTATACTCACAAAGAGCCAGGAAGGTGTGTTTGGAGTTCATGAGCACCAGCACTCTCCTGAGCAGATCTTTGTTCATGATGTAGGTCTTGATGTGATACGTGTGATGCTCCACACAGAATGTGAGGAGCTCCAGGATCAGTGCCAGCAGCTGTGCAGTCTGGAAGTTATCTGAACACAGAAGCAAGGGTCAGTGCCGGGGACTATCACTCTTCTCGACGCACATCTGCAACGTCAGACTCACCTGGACACACCGGGTTGACCTTGGTGGACCCCTCCTGCAGATCTTTGGGCAAGGCAGAAAACAATCAGTGATCTACAGGTCAAACACGTTCAGATGGTGCAATACGTCTTGTCCTTATCCTCATCTCACCTTTCGTGCTCTTGTCATGTGCTGTGTTGGCCAGCAGAGGAGCCGTGAGCACATGCATGCAGTACTTGTAGAAGAAGCTAAGAAACTCAGTCTTCTCCGTTTTCTAAAGGAAGGAAACAGACTTCAGTTGCATTCATTCACCAGAGCACACGTTTGTCACTCATCTGCACTCACGTTGGTGGAGGCCAGCATGTTCTCTGGGTCGATCAACGTCCTGAGCAGACCCATCAGCTGGACGGCGCCGCCCAACTCCGGGTCCGAGTCACAGATCATCTGCTTGATCACCACGTTAATCAAAAGCACATCCTGAAAAGGAGAACAGCACAACACTCTGAAGATCAGAACCAAACTGAGCATGTAAATCACCTGTGTGAGCCGTACAAACAGGAAAAACACAACACACAAACACCATTACGCACAACAGCATTCCCTTGCCTGGGCAAGCATAAAGCAATGCCTCAAGGGTTCATTTTTAAGAAAACAACATCAAAGGTTTTCTCTATGATACAGTATAGAAATTGTTTACACACAAAGAGGATGTGAAAAAGACAAGTCCACTCTCTGTTTCACTATAAACCAGTGTGTGTGAATGAATGCGGTCAGAGTAGCTAGAAATATATCAATAATTATGGCTTGTTCTGTCACTGCATTAGTCATACATGAAAGATTTGGAGTTATTTATTATAATTTTGTTATCCAACAATCCGTTTAGGAAACAATCACATGATGATCAAATGATATGGCGGAGGAAATCTTGTGCAATAACGGGAAAACTATCATACTTACATCGTCCGTCTGCTGCGGCTCCTGCATGACAAACTCTCGAACCATGGAGGGGCTAAACTCCACCAGGTAAGAGAAGATGTCTGTGGCTGCACCTCGCACCTGCAGGTCGTCCATTCCCTGAGGAAACCAACACATAAGACTTGTGAAAAAAACACTTCTTTCCCAGAGCAATAAGTAGACCAAGAAAAGGCGTGTACCATGACGATTTCAAGAGCCGGCAGGATGCCAAGATTTGCCAGAGTTTTGAAGAACGCATCCCTGTTTTGTGGCTGCAACGTTTGTGAGAATGCACAGAATTCCTTGACAAAGTTGACCTGCACGAACAGGATGATAAGATGAGTGAAAACAAAAGGCACAGACTAATACTCATCAGTGGCGGGAAACAAGCAGCAAAATTATTGACAATGTTTCAACAAACAGAAGTGCTGCAAGTAGCTTCAAATGGTTATTTCAAAACCTCACGTCACGATAATTTGGAGTAGAGAAAAAGAGTAGAGAAAAGAAGATATTGATCATTGAGATGTACATTTTTGCTGTAATGTGTCAATAAAAATATTGTAAAAAAAAAAAAACTTTATGTTCCTAAAGATTTTTTCCAAAGCTTTACGAAACCAGTTTAACTTTTTTAGTACCATTTTCTCTACTTGTGTAAATGGTGTTATTCAGTTGAAAGGACGGATATGATGTTGACGGTCAATCAGCATGATATATTTTTTTCTATGAAAAAGTACAGATGAAACATTTTAACAAGAATTAAAAGACGATAAACGGGTGACATGACATGACATGAAGTGGTAGCATAGATTGATCAATACCAAACTCACAAGCTCTCTTCTTTTACTGTCCTCTGTGGCTTCATCCGTTAGCTGTGCAAAAACCTCAGTGAGGAACTTCTCATCCTCCTGCAGCACAAAACAGCATCAAATTAAATGCAAATAAACCTCCAAAACACATGCAGCTGTAGTTGCGTGTTTGTAGTTACACTTCACTACCAACTGACAAGCTCAAATTTGGAAAAAACACAACATTAGCAATATTCTGAAAATGAAATTGAACCTTAAAAGGCTCTCATCATTATTACCTGCAACATGCTGACTATGTCCACCTTGTTGAAAAAGATGAAGGAGGTGAGTGTAGAGAGAAAGTTCTCTTCAAACACTGATGGAGTAGGCAAGATGATATCCTGGATGTACTGGACTCTGTAAGTTTGATGGATCTTCTGTCTCAACTCAGAGTCTGTGATCGGTATCACTTCCTTAAATTTTGCCGTCTTGGTCAAAAACTCTCGATGACGTTTCGGCTGAACAAGCGCCGGGTCGTACTCCAGGCAACCCACCACATCCATGATACAGTCGTCAGAGAACATCACCTCAAACAGTGCTGCTTTGTTGAGGAACAAGACCCCTCGTACAATCTCATAGAGGTGATGGAGGCCTTCCCTGTTGTCCAGGTCCTCACAAACTCTGAAGAGCCCAAGGAGTTTCTTGAGATAGCCCTCGCTCATGAGGGCCAGGGCCAGTTTTTCCCTTCTGATGGGAGAGGAGAGCACAGACGTCACCAGGTCAGCAATCTCCTCCAAACGACTCAGTTCACAGGGTGGGAGCTCCACGAGATGACTTGTCTCGGGGATCTCCTCAAATCTCTCCTCCTCTGACTCATCAATTGGATCCTGGGTGATGTCCAGGGCGGGGTCCTTCCCTTGCACCTGAGGGAGGAACAGCAAAGAAATCAATCTGACAAATCATGCTAAACAGGTAAAAACAGAACAGACTGAACGGACTGTACCTGGCAAATCTTTTCCCAGATCTCATCACAGCCAGCTTTTTCCTGGAAGCTCAGGGCCAGGTCATAATTGTCCGCTTCTGACCACACAATGAGGGTGTCCTGAAGGATAGGTACAGACATGCATGAGAAATGAGTTTAAGGAGGCTGGTAGCAGAGTATGACGCTTTTTATTCCGATTAAATGTATTACTTATTTATTGAGATAGTGACCAAGTCCTTGAGAAACAGTGACAAACACAGATTAAGAACAAACGCCCCAGACTGCTTCAGTGGATTGATTCTTGCGACTGCAAAATTACACAGAACTCATACATGGCACAGAATAAACGAGTTGACATTACCGCAACCTGAGTATTCCAGTATAATTTGATTTTACCGTTGCTTCATTATAAAAATGTTCAATCCTTCCATTGTGTCGATATTGGTCAGTTAGACTAGTATTTATGCTTCATAGCAGAAGAAGACAAGCAGGAAATAAATATCACACCTAACGTCGACAAAGCGCGACATTAAAATTGTAGCACGTACACGTGTAAAAGTGACACTCCTCTTCCACCGGGTCTTACCTGTTGTTTCTGATATGCAGTGTTGGGGCTTATTTTCGACTCCAATAGTAGAGACCCTGCAAAAACAAAGAGATAAGTAACTTCCAATAGTGCACATAATCACAACTTAAACCTAGCTTTGAGAAGCATTTCGAGAGATTGAGCGGACTCTCGTCCAAAAGATAAAAACACATTTTACAGAGATGAAATCGACAAATACAATAATAGAGCAACATAAATAAGGATGCACTTAAATAAACGCCCAACACATACGTTTCTCCGGATTTTAAATACGACTATTTATTTACAAATGTAACTTCGTAGGTTTACGGGACTTCTGAGGGCCAGAGGTTACTAAAACCAAACAAGCAGTCGACCCAAAGCGACATTTCGAACGCATTTGACCCAAACACCCAAAACAGAAACTACACAAATGAATAAAATAGTTTCAAAATGCGGCTTTGTGCCCATACAGATGAGCTGACTTTAGCACGCTGAGGCTAACTACGGACATTAGCGTGTCGCTACGCCAACACGAACTTACCATCAGATTCGGCCCGCACTAATAGGGATGTCCCCTTCAGTCGTTCAACAAAAGTGGACGAAACATGCCCTGTACCCCGGTCGTCCCACTGTCGGTCCTCGTTTAGTGTGTACACCTTAACTCTCCGCCGAGTGTCCGACATGGTTAAGTTGGAGTGGGAGCTAGCACGATGCTAACGGGCTACCACATCAGCCGCCTGGTGTTTTCCAGCCGCATGTTACACAACATGCACCGTTAAATAGAGCTCCCGATAACAGTTGAAATTATCGGTCACTACTTCATGAACACATTACGCTCTCAAGTAGCTAGTCAGGAGGTGCAAACGACCAGGTTTAAATCTAAAAGAGAGCACAACAACTCTGACGGCCTCCTTGTTAACGTCCAAAATCCGCCATCTTGTAATACGATCCTGTGTTCTTTTTTCCTCCCGGACGTCCATCAAAGCGCTCACTACAGCATCCTGTTTACAAGTTCGTTTTATTTTCTTTAGACAATTTCGAGTCATCTAATTCCGACTTCATTTTTTTGTCAAACGTTCAAAACAAAACGGAAATTTAAAATGTATTATATAAATTATTGTAATGTATAAATAATTTTTAACCTTCGACATTGTTTTATGTTCATTTCAAATGTTACAGTTTTTAAATAACTACCCCCTCCCCCTTTTTATGTGATGATGATGAAATAATTTATTCAGAACTAGAGTGGGTGGGTTATTTTTAGTAATATTATAATGGTTCATAAACATTATAAGCACTCAGAGGGAGCTTCAGTCCACCCTCAAGACAACCTCACAATGACCAGTCATCCTTCAAAAGATCAAGATTCCTGGATCATCTTGCCAGTCTGGCACAAATCCTGAAAATGGTCCATTCTCCCGAAGTTAAATAATCTGTTTTTTTATTCCTGGATCCAGACGGATCACTCCCACAATTGAATCATTTGTTTCTTCTCCCATTCCTCATATTTTATTCATATCTTTTCAAGTTATTTTGTTTACAGACAAACCAACGTCATTGAAAACATTACTTCTGCACCCATGTTCCAGTAGAGGTTCCAGATCCAGGCTGAGCATCCGTTTTTGGTTTTGAAAAAGATTTGCCACATGAAAGACGCCCAAGAACAACTGAACAAAGGCCTTCGTACTTTATAAAGAACCATATGTGACACATAATCAATACAAATAAACATAAAATTAGTTCATTTATTGTCTACATTGACGCAGCATAAAGACATGACATAAGAATATTAAAAATAGCAAAAGTACACTCCTAGTTTTCATTCAAAACCCGCATTCAACATGATCCTTTCACATGATGCTGTTTTTAAGAGCTTCACAAGTCCTCATTTTTGTCATGAACTGGAGTTGGTTGTTTGACTTGATCCCATGGAGATACTTTGCTTCTCACTCAGCGTCTTGATAACAGTCGCAGCTGGAGACTGGAGAACTTTACGTGACAGTCTCATCCGCCCATCCGTCGGGTCGCGTCCAAAGTATTTGACCTGGAAGTAAATTCAAGTGTTACAGGGACTCTTCCTATTCATGACCACCTCTGGGATGGTGAGACGTACTTGAATCTGTTGACCCACTTCAAAACCCAGAGCGCTCGGGTGTTTGATCTAAAAGACAAAGACGTTTGAAATGTGTTTCAAATTTTTACACTTCCGAACAGAAATGATGGGCTCACCCTCTTGTGGTCCAGTTGAGAGTTGTGTAGCAGCACAGCACTCATGTTGGGATACAGTTTCACCATGACTCCTATTTCTCTATAGACATTCAATTGAGACATTCCTAGGATTAGAACTACTGCAATGATTTAAACATAAAGAGCAACCACTCACCTAATTTCAGTGATGGTGGCCGTATATATAGCACCAAACTCCAGCTGTTGCTCTTGCTGAATACATAACATAGCTTGTTTATTTTTCATATTTTGGTTAATCCTTTTCTTTTTTTTTTTGCATTCTATCTCAAGTTTTCACTCACATCGTCTTTGCAGATCTCAGTGATGAAGTCTTGAGCTTCATTCATGGCTATGGGGGTCGGTGCAAACACAGAGAACGTCTCTTCATCCACCTGACTTATGGTCACGCCTTTCAGGGGAGTCCAAAATTGAAAATTTTAGATTTTAAGATGCCTGTCCAGACGAATTTAAGCCTGGAGGTGGTGAATGTTACCCGTTTGCGCTTGCAGCCTGCGAAGGTTGTATCCTCCAGGGCCGACAAAGCGGGCGCGTCTCGAAACAGGCACTCTGACGTTTTCTGATGAAAAATACAGTTAAAACACCACAACTAAAGCTCAGTTAGGAGTTTAGAAGTTCTTGTTTGACGTGATTCGCATGTAGTTTCTCACAAACATACCTACAACTGGTCCATTGTCTTTTCTCGCGGCTCTCGGTGCTGCGATGCATTTGTTCATGATGCCTAAAATCTCTCTCTTGGCCACTGAAATCAATCAGTCAGAGTTTGTTCGTCTATTTCAGTGTAACCTTTATGTAATCCAAGATACCTGTGGCCTGTTGGATCGCCTCCATGACAACCTTCAGAGGTAAACCTGGGATCTTCACGTCAGCCTGGGCGGAGTCAGTGGAAATGAATTAAACCCTGATTTTATTTTTATTGTTTCTCAGTCTGGGAATGAAAACATGTTGATCCAGATGTGAAACACTGTACCTGTAACGCAGTGATGCCTTTGTTTGTTCCTGCCAGCTTGAAGTCCATGTCTCCCAGATAATCCTCAATCCCCTGATCGATCATTTCAGGCAATTGATGAGCAATCTTTGACAACAGCCCGGATAAACCTGACTTACCAGGATGTCGGTGAGTAACCTGTAGTCTTGGATCTCAGAAGGCTTTTCTGGATTGGATTTAGAGATGAGGCCGATGGCTACTCCTGCGACAGCAGACGAGATCGGGACACCTACACCAGAGAGGTGAGCATGAAAGCATCTCATTTACTCTTCATATTCTTCTTTCGATTCACACTATGAAAATGAAGTGAACAAAGGGAAATGTGATCTCATTCTGAACAAAAGTAAAAAGTGAAAATTAATCAAAATAATAGTAATGATGAAAACATGAAAAAAATTACACCAAAGCTTGATATGAAAACTCACAATAACAAAATATCTTTTCTTACATAATCTTGGTTTAAAATGTTTTAACTTGTTTTACCTCTAAAATTTATTTAAATTTAATAACAAACCCAAACAAAAATGTAGAAATACATTTAATCTGTCCCTTAAATAGTGTACTGTGGATCTAACAATGTATTATTAACAGTAAAACATAGATGTTCTTCCATGCACAAGACTGGACAACTGTATATAAATAAATAAATAAAAAAATTAGTTTTCCTACATTTTGGTTCACCTAGCAGCAATAATCTTCCAATATCATGTGTAAAAAGGGAAGGTTGATGGCATGCAAGCTACATCCAAGAGGATCATTAGTATATAGAGTGGCTGGCAAGTACTCCAGTGATCATGAACTAGTTTAACAACTGGAATCCCATCCTGTGTACCATATGACTTCCTCACCTGCGTCCATCAGTGCAAGGCTGCCCCCACAGGCTGATGCCATGGAGGACGATCCTGTGAGGAGAGAGAGCTTTAGAGATGGATAAACCTTCTGTAAAATTTTAGGAAAAAACTCACCATTTGACTCCAACACCTCAGACGTGACTCGAATCGTGAATGGAAAGTCTTTAGGAATGACTGGCCTCAAGGCCTTCTCAGCTAGAGCTCCTGGAAAATCATCGAATCAAATTTCTAAACCAGCTACTGTTTTGACCTCCAGAAAAAAAGCATTCATATAAATTAGCCAAAAAAAAACAACACACAAGCATGTGTCATTAATTTAAGCACACATGACAGATCATTCTTAATAAAGTGACAGCAGCGACACAAACCATGTCCCAGTTCTCGTCGGTTCAGACCTCCCAGCTTCCCAGTTTCATTGGTTGCATACGGCGGAAACTACAACCAAAGAGACAAATGACATTGATTCATTCTTTGTGACACAAAATATCATTAATGATCTTACTTCATAATGCAGCATGAAGTTCTTGTCTTTGATGCCGCTGTCGAAAAAGAAATCCCAACAGTTTTAGTTATGTTCCAGTCTATAGGCTCATACTTGATATGTTATGAATGGAATTTGATTGGCATTCCCACCTCAGAGCCGTGGTGATGATGTCAGCTTTGATGCTCGACTCCAGCGAATCAAAGGTGACGCTGCAGAGAACCTGGAGGCAAACAAAAATGACTTTGAATACACCAGCGAGTCGGCATCATTTAGGAAAGGGACTCAGTTTCCTCTAACGCTACATAAAGGGGAACATTACAGGTCAAGGGACAGAAGGAAAACTTTGAAACTGATCGTGTCAAAATGTTCCTGACAGTTACATTTTATTACATATGATTAGTTCAGCTCACTAATAATATAACATGTTAAAACCCTTTGTTTTACTTGGAGTTAAACAGATGTTTGGGGTACTTCTCCAAATAAATAAAAGGAATACTGAAAATGTTTTAGCATTCATATCAATTTTATGGCATATACTGGATTAAAATGTATATGAAATAATATACAATTGCACAAAAGTAGATTTTCTTCAAATATCATGGCACAAATGTACAGTATCTACTGTTTGTTTAAACATTTCCCATCATAAATTAACAGTAACAGCAGCTTGTGATATATATATCTTATATTGGAATATATAATATATACTGTAGATATAGTATACACTGTGTAATATATAGTGATTTTTCTTTCTTTTTTTTTTTCTTAAACACTTCTGATGTCCTCATCGGAAGATGACACGTTCTCAGACTCACTTGAGTCTGTCCTCTCTGGAACAGGGCGGAGCCATGAAGCGGCTTGAAAAGGTCCACCTCGCAAGAAATGTTCCTCAGAGCTGTCAGTTCCCTTCCATCACACCTGAAAACAAGCAATCATAGACACATCATTTGGGACAAGAACAGTGGCGGGTTTTCTATAGTGGCACAGGGGACACTGGATTCTGATTGACCAGCCCCCCCCGACACACAGAGTGACACTGTGCGCTGTATGGAGAGAGCAGAACACAATGAACTACAGCCCAAACGTGTGACACATGGGTTGGAAGTCCAAATACAGTCATTTCGATCGGTGTCTGGGTATGAGGGAGTAGATTGCAATTTACGCAGTGGTCTCACGGCGCTCACTTCAGACTTGTGGTGCATTATTGTATTTGCAGAACACATTTTATTGCATTGTGGAGTACATCCATCACATACTGTACAAGGTCACACAGCAAGAATTGTGGGAGAAAGAGGGTGGCATGAATCCTCATCGGTGCACATTAAGTCAGTCGCAAAAAACGTTCCCAACTTCCCAACACGACTGGTGTGTTCTTTAGTTTGCTCTCCATCTTCAACGTCAACACATGTCTCTCACCACTATTTCTGTAACGTTAGCATCTGTCTTGTATTGTTGCTTGATCTTAAAACTGAAATTGCACAGAACACTTGCATATTTTTTTTAAAACGTCATACCTCCTGTATTCATTGAGGACTAGATTGCGGAAGATTTCTTTGCTGACAGTGTTGAAGGACTCAACGATTTCAAAGGGTTCAGCTTGAGGAAATCTTTCTGAGGAAAAAAAAAACAGACCAGACGTTATTAGACTTCACGGTCAAGCGGGTCGTCCAATAATTCTCGGTCCATGGGCACCTTACCAAATGTCATGCCATTACATTCACATTACAATCGGAATGTTTACCAAAACATATTGGAAAAAACACATCACAAAAATATTACGCATAAAAATTATAACAATTATTAAAAGTAAATTGGTGTCAACACATAAAGAGGTCTACCCTGTCCAAGTGCTTTTCCTATATATTTAGGGAGTTTTGCAAACAGATAATTGATTATGATTTGAAAATAACCCGCTTTTCCTTTACCATCTTTGATGATATATAAATTTGAACGTTACACTCTTCATAAATAGTGTGTACTCAATGTTTTTAAAAGATGAGGTACAGTTCCTAAAGCAAAAAACACGTCAGACAACTTATGTACACAATAAGTAGACAATACTTTAGTTTATTGATTCACATTAATTTGAGAGAAAGTTCCCAACACCGTTTCCTCCTACCTCGAAGGGACTCTTCTGTCTCTAGTCGAATTTTGTTGATGGCATCATCTCGCGACACCTAAGATTTTCAGCCATGTTTGGTCAAATGTGTCAAACAACACAAAGCAGGGAATGAAACAAACATAAAAGTCAGACTTCACCTTGTCATGAGAGTAGTCTGTGAAAACCGCATAAATCCGCTCTGAGGCACATCTGCATGACAAAACAGCAGGTGATATTGTAGCACATATTAAAGCACTGTGTATAACACTCTGGCATTTAGACTGTAGATGTTTATCTTCATCGATGAAGCATCACTCAGTTAAAAAAGAAGCTTTTCTGAGTAAAATTGATGATTGAATTCCACTCACTGTCGGACATGATCCACCATCTCAGCTGGAGTCGTGAACACTTTGACCGGCGTGCGCTTGGTGATTTTGTGCTCCCGGACCAGCTGCTGGATGCCAAATATGATCTGCTGCGTGTGTTTCACTCCTACTTTGACCGCGTGAGAAAAGTCCTGCTGCAGAACATTCTCAGCCGAAGCTTCGATCATCACTGACAGACACGGGGGAAAAAAAATCAAGGCATATTTTCATCAGATTTCAGACAATTTTGGAGACAATTACACTGACACTACTTTCCAACACATCTTTCATACCAAAAAGGAGGTGTGATGAAGAGTATTGAAAAAACGACATGAAAAGCAAATGCCTCAAATGGCTGTGTGGAGTAAAGCAAGTAAATGTCTTCTCAGTAATGTGTTAGTGTTGGTGACACTGAACTTACCCACTTGGCTGCTGGGTGCCCCAGCGATGATCAGGTTGAGTGTGCTGGACATCATCTCCGCCCTGGTGGGATTGATGAGCAACTCTCCATCCACCAAGCCAACACGAACAGCACCTGCACACCAGATTCACAGGGGAAACAAAATGTATTTCAAACGGAGATGTGCCACTCACCAATGGGGCCATTCCATGGGATGTCAGAGAGAGCCAGAGCAGCAGATGCTGGAGGTGGAGGGAAAACAGTTCAGTTATTAGCCTCCCTAATAGAGTGATTTATATATTTTGGATTATTTAATTTCATTCTAACTAATTTGGTGATCATGAACTAAAAAAATATAATTTGTTTTAGGATGGAATTAGGTGTGACTGAAATAAACAAGACACTGGAAAACTTTAAAAACTTTTAAAAAATAATTAAAGATTTATTAATATTTAAATTGCACCTGCATTGATCGCCAGAACATCCGGATTGTTGACACCATCGACAGCAAGCAAATTACACACAACCTAAAGAAGAAACATGAATACTAATCAACATAAATATTGATGCACAAAAAGAGCATAGTTACAGTTATTGAAGACAGAAGCATAGTCAGAGAACCTGGGTGTCGTAGAAGTAACCAGGAGGGAAGAGAGGTCTGATGGATCTGTCTGAAAAAAAACAAGAGTATATTAGAACTCATTAGAAGCTAAAGAGTGTTGTGACAACTGAGAGAGTTTTTCTTTCTTATTACCGACTAATCTGCTGGTGAGAATCTCATTGTCAGTAGTACCAAGTTCTCGCCTCAAATAGTTAGTCGGGATTCGTCCTGCAGCGGCAGCTTTCTGTCGGTAATCCACCTGTCGGTAAAGGTATAATAAAATGACAAATATATTTCTGACAGGTCAAATAACAGACAGATGATAATGACTTGCATACCACAAGCGGCATAAACTGTGAAGGTGAGGGTTTGCTTTTGCTTACAGCTGTCACCATTACAGACGTCTCCCCGAGCTGAGGGAAAAAACACACTGAATTCAATTGAATGGAATTTAAACACACTGAAAACAGTACAGTATATACCTGAACAACAGCTGATCCATCCGCAAATCGGGCGAACCTCCCAGAGGAGATCTCCAGTTTCCTAAATCAAGAACGAAACTTACCATTTCTCAGTTAACACCCTGGATGTTGACACAGGTAACTGCAAGATCTAACGAGTGCACCACTAAAGGGCACGATCTTAGTGCGTTTTATTTCACACATTACATAGATAGGTGACGTTTTAAAATCTCAGTGGAGTGCACTTACTTCTCTCCAAGGTCTACTCCCACACTTCGTGGGTTTTGATGGCTGCTGTAAACACTGTGATGGCATGAGCGCACATGACGGCGGGCAAACAAGCGCCCAAGTTGTCGTAAATACCTCATATGTCTCCGATCGAGGGGGACAAATCTAATGTGAAAAACGATGGATCCAGTCAGTGACTTACGGTCCAGACGCGACTGTGTGGGCTTCCATTGCAGTCCGTCACATGTGCGGAACCAGGTTGCGGTCGGAACCATCTGATTGGTCCGTCTGGGGTGAGTGTGTGCAACGATGAAAAGTGCCCGGGCAGTCATGACTGCTCAAATGCAAATGTTGCATGTCGCTATTATAACCGAGTCTTAACTTTTGGATTAATGATCCGCACGTTACCTTTTTGATAAGTGACGTACCTTCCTGATTTTGCTCAAAAATACAGATTTCGGTACAGTGTATTAATGTAATGTTGTAATGTGACACTAGTCTAAAATGGAATGCAGTGTATAATCATATGAAGTTGTATCTTAGAAAGGGCACTTTTCATTTCTTCAGTTGAAGATTACTGATAAAATAAAATAAAAAGAATCGATCAACGGATATAATTATCGCAGCTTGATAGCTGCATTTGACAGAAATGAAAAGAAAAAATCGTCAGATCAAATCTTTAAAAGCCCATCACATCATCAACTTCATGGATCACCGCTCACGAGCTTTCTGCGTGACGTTGTCCATTCAATTCGTTGCAACTTGAGGATGCAACGAAGTTCTGACCACTAGATGGCACTATTTGGTAATAAATTACGAGGAGAACAAAGGCGCTTGTCGGAACTGCTTCAGCTATAGAGTGTGACTCCTCAATATTTTGATGAGTCACGCCAATAACGATGTGAAACATAGTGTCTGAGTCCAGGATTTGAGAAGTCATCTTCAGTTGTATGGTTTCATATTAAGGCAGAACATCACATATACGTTGTTTGTTCTCAGGATGTCGATCGGGAAGTACAATACAGAGAAGGTGTGTTTAGTTTCCAAACACATTTCTCATTGTATTTTGAAATTTTCATTAGTGGTGTAAGTTATCTATAAAAGAACCACCTGATTCTCAAAATGCTTTCTCATGTTCCACCACTTAGACATTTATATTTAAATAATAATAATAATAACACCTATGTTTGAATTTCCATTTTATTGTTTTATTTGCTCTTATGACATTGAGGTTATTGAGTCTTTTATTAAGCTCAAATTGCATTCTTTGATCGAATAAAATGCCAAATTAATTCCAGGAAGACAACACCTTTGGTTCAATATTCCACTGATAGACTCTTTCCTCCGCAGCCAGGGTGATAACAGTGGGGATGCTGCAGTTGTTATGGCAACAGATGAGTGTTAACAGCATCTCTCACACCCTGCAAACGACTTCCTGTGCACATCCACACGTTCCAATTAAATGCAGTGAAAACATGGTCATTATCACAGAGGTGTCTGCTGGGTTTGTTTTAATGTGGATGATAATGGAAAGTGTCCATCAGTGATGTGGTGAGATGAACAGGGGATGTAAAGCTATGTTTATTTATCCTTGCTAATGTTTTGGTTTCATATGTGAAATTGCCCCCAAATTATTTTCAAAAACAAATAAGGTTTATCAGTAGTGTCTATCACAATAGTGTGTTTTGGAAAAAGTATCAGACCTTATTTGTGTACTCTGATGTCCTCCACTCACACAAACATGCATTGATGCAAAATCCACAGGGATGTCCCAGCAGGGGTGAGGACTGAGGTTTGTGGGTACTTGGCAACTTGACATGGTGGCATCTGGAGAGATTATGCTTTAGCCTCACAATCCTGTGTTGGCTTCTTCACTGGTCAGGCCTTTTCGTGTGGGACCAGACTGGGAATGTAAATCAGATGCCACAGTTGATCGACCATGCATGACTTACTCCTAGTCCCCAAAGTTAATAAAACCATACCATTGTTTTAGTCTATTACTTGCAGCAATAAGTTATTTTGAAAAACATACATAGACTTTTATTTTTTAGGCTATTTTCCGGTGTTTATAATAACGACTTTGCGACTATTCTTATGTCTTGTCAGAAGAAAACCAATGGTAGATATTCATTATTTCGTCAGTCTGTATATTTTGAATGGATAATATTGACTTTTTTTCTGGAAATGTAATATTTAATTTGTGTGCCATACACAGCAGATCTGCTAAACTGCTAATCATGAAATATCAGTATTTGCAATGATGTAATTTATTCTGAATATATCGCTTTATTCAATGTTCAGATGGGTAAAGGTCTAAAATAGATACATTGATAATAATATAAATACAGTCTTTCAATACTAAAAATCATTGGAATCTAAGATTGCTATTAGAGGACATGTGCTGCATCAAATTTGATGATGAACAAGAAGGACTAAAACTTGACATTATTAAACCAATAAAATACGTGTAAACTTTAATTTAAATGGATGTTACAACTGTTTCTGTTGCATTTTACAGCTGGGGTCTCAGTGGACGTGGGTTTTTGTTCCCACCAAACAATCACACCAGTCAGGTGACAGCTGAAGCAAGCTGCACCAGACTGACCATCAAATTCTTGGTTGATTGAATGGAATTTTGTGGATCACAGCACATCGAATGAACAATTATCTAGCTAATTTATGTGTTTCTTAAGTCATAACTAAATTCAGTGAAAACAGTGACCATGTCAGGCTTCATCTAGACTTTAGAATCTTGATGAAAAGAGTCTGACTGGTGTGGAAATCTGCCTCTAACTGGATTAATCACCTGCTGATGCTGCTGAGACGGGCATTCATGAGGGGAAGTGAACCACTCCAGGCAGCCAGTCACTGCTCAAAGTGGCAGTGTGTAATTTCCTTTGTCACAAGCCCAGCAATTACATGACGGCGCGTGGCAATGTTCTGCACACAGAGGTTTCATTAGCTAACTGTGGGCAGAACTATTGCTCCGTTTGCTGCAACTTTTGTATTCTTTATGCACCCACTTTATGCTTCTTATGAGTTATTTTCATTTAAGTGGCGTAAGTGGCCATAACATTTCATTCATTTATCCTTTCCTGCTTTTCCGAATCTGGATTGTCGCCAGTTTGTTCGTTTGGCACGCACGTTATCCGCCATTCAGACTCACATCCTGGATGAGTTAGAGCTTCTAATTGAACTGGGTGAACGTTGTTTTGGTGGAGACTCACTGAGGAAGAATACAGGGGATTTTGACTAATCGTAAACAATGAAACTACCCAGAACTTTTACAGCGTGGTAGTAAGATTTAGTCAGGTTCGATTCACTGGCATTTCTCATAATACTATCAAACTTTGTCTGACAGACTCGGCAAACTAGTTTAATTTTAAATCCTTGTCCATGGTGATAGAAATATATAGTATCATAAACATTGGCTTATTTTTTCAGTTTAAAACATTTTCAGCAGTTGTTACATCGACTGCTTACAAAGCATTGTTGCAGAACTTGTGTTTTCGATAGATAGATAATTGCCTTATCACCAAGAGGAAATTCTTGGCTAAGTTTGTGTGGTCAACAATAGAAACGTTGATGAAATGAGGAACTTAATTATCTGGTACCCAGTGTCTGGTTAATACATTCTCACTATGTGTACTGACCATACACTTGATACCAACCTTACTCAGGCATTGTTACATCCCTTTTCTCTTTGTCTCTAACCACTAATGTCATCTAAGTCGAACACCAATGACCATTAGAAATCCTCTGTTCCTTTCTGACCTTTATATAAGCTCCCTGCAGGGATAAATCTGCTCGGAGGACAGAGGAAATCATGAGAAGCCTTGAAGCCAAAACTGCATCCTCCAGATTACTGCACAGCCTCCATGACTCAACCCAGATTAACTATAGCTTTAGCAAAATATCTCATGTTAGATCAAATACCATAGATGAAAAATCAGGGCAATTCGGTGTAGTTACAGGCTCGATCTGAAGGTCTTAATCCTTTAAAATTGGTCATTGATTTCCTATAACGAGGTCACACTGACCTCTCTCGACAGTGGCGCAGTCTTACGCGTCAGGTCTGCATTCATTCTTTAGATTTGATGCAAAAAAGGTGGGGTTAAACAAAGAGAATCCTGGAAAAGATTAATGTTATTTCTAAAGTCAAGTGTGAAGTCAAGAGAAATGTTGACATAGGGAACACAGTTTTTCAAATGTAGTCATTAGCAAGATGATGCTTCTTAGACAGATGTGGTGGCTGCTGCTCCAGTTGCCCGTGCTAAAGGTTCAAACAGACTCATGTTGGTCCATGTGTCGAACTGTTATCACACTACTACTACTAAGAATAACGGCAATTGTCCATCTATCTAAGATGCAACACAATGTTTTTCACGGTGTTTATTTCACTCAACTGTTGAACAGCAGTGGAACGTATTATAGCACTGCGTAGTGTGAGTTCACTATATGTTGTAGGTGAGTGTTAAAATGGAATAACATAAAGCTGACAAAGTCTATGACAAGGATCTCCCCCAAATAGGCCAGATAAAAAGTATGTATGTAAACCTTGCATTTCCCTCAGCTTCCACTTTGGTATATACAGTTGAAGTTTTTCTAGATTACTAAATGATAATAACAATCCATTACAATAGGTGTCACTTCCAATCCTGACAATAAAAAGTCAGCTTCAGGGGTCAATCGAGGTAGCTTGTGAAAGGAAATGGAGAACCAGTTCAGCGCTAGTCAGCCCACCTCAAATTCTAAACCGCAGGAGTTCCAACTGAAATATTTGTGGCTCTTGTAAATTCCCGTGAAATAACTAACAGGAAGCTGCAGGCATCGAAGGAGACAGAAATCATTGTAAAAATCTCTGTCAAGTCATTAAGTTCATTTTAGGCTGTTGTTTTGGATAGCGATGGCAGCTAATGTCCTCCTATAGCTAAGTCACATAAAAGAAAAGTAGGAGTGCACTGTTGCATGTAAACTCATTTATTTAAGAGTCATTTATGGATTGTGCTTCAAGACAAAACATCTTAAAGGCATCATTACAGAATAATTGAATGAACGCAGCATGAGGGTAATAGGACTTTCACTATCACACACAGAGCCTTAGCTTCTGTGTCTGTAAGCAAGTACCTTTGTAGGTCTATCACCACAGTCAGATGTTACAAGTCTGCAATTGATGATGTCACTGAATTGTAAATGCGCCTGACAAGTACATAAATGAGCTAAACGTGATTATTAGATCATTATTTTCCAGAAAAATAAGCAACAAAGCTCTACACAAATCCTGAGGTCGAACTACACACTATTAAAACCCATTTTATGGTTATCTGTGGATTCCATTAGTAGTTTTAGTGATCGCTGTTGTGTGGTGTCATCTACCAGGGCCTTCCGAAATTCGCCATTTGAATCTGTTGAAGGGAGTTACGTTTTGAAATTAAACAAGCCAAGTCAATAGCCAGACAATCAACATCAGTAACCACTATGATTCTCATCTACAGCCATGACTTGTGGATGACTGACGATTAAAATAGATAACATTTCTGAGTGCTCCAATTTTCTTGGCAGTGTGGATGACCTATTTGTCATTTTGGTAAGCGTGTGCAAAACGAAAGCCAGGGTACAGAGTCATGTTAAAAAACAGAGTGACTGCATTGCCAATTTGGCCTCTGAATGCTTAAATCCCATATTTTTATCTTCCATTCTTCGACTGAAAATGAGCTCTGAATCTTGATGTGGTGACAGGCCTCGCAGAGAGTTGAGACGCCACTCTGGACAGTAGTTCAGTTGTATTTGCATATCCTTTTTAAAAACTATTCACACACACTGTGTTGAAATGACGGTTCTGCGATGACTATCGCGCATGCAAATATGTGTTTCAAAGTCAGGCATTTATGGAGCCAATTCCCCTCAGATAAACACAAGACGCAACAGGTCTGACCAGGATCTCTAGTGTAGCCCCAAGCTGCCACACCAAACAAAAGAAACAACCGTTATTTTGAGCTGAAAATCTGCAAAAAATGTAATGTATCTTTGTTTAAGTCATCCGTTAAGTAAACTCAAGGATCCTTGGTGCCTAGATTCATTCTGTGTTTTGTCAGTATCTGCAATGAGAGGTCCTCTATTCCCTCCTCGTGGATTTGCGGCGCAATACTTGATAATCAATTAATTCTAATGGGCTCTGGAGGCATGACCCAAGTCAGCGCAGAATGGTCCGAATCACTTATGTTTTTCGTCTGCTAGATCCTTCCTTTCCAGTCCCACTGCACAGCCATTTATCACTTGTTGACTAAGTGTCTTTTGCATCAATTGCCAATGATTTATGTCAACGATTCTGGATGCAAGTCACCTTGCTGCTGACACAGCAAAATCGATCACCACCCAGCCTCCTCTATAACAATAACCTATAGTGTTCTGACCAACCAACAATAGGCTAAATTAATTTGTATTTGTGTTCCGTTCCTCTGGAGATTGTGGGTCATTATGTAAGCCTACTACACCACAGAACAAACAGACGCTCTGGCAGAGGCCTAACATCTATTTCTGAGGTGAAAAGTCTGGAACAAGGTTTCTCAAGCTGGCTCTGAGGAGCCAAAGGGCTCTGTGAGTCATAGATTCATTTTCTTTTTTAAGTTAAGTTTTGGTGTAGTGTTAAAAAATTCTCACAAATGAATGAAAATGATGATGTCAATAAAACAACACACTGAGTCAGTAAATCACTTAGGTTAAACTCAGCCGCTCCTGTCCTTGATGCGAAGGTTAAAGCTCAACTTTTGCATAATAATTTAGTGAGTTATTGGTGTGAGTAATGGATTATTTCATAGCATAAAGTCAGCTGACTAGGTAATGAACATTGTTATAATTTCAAGTCATTCAAATCAAATAATAACATTGGCATTGTTAGTCAATCATCAAGTGAGTTTTGATCCGGTTTTAATTTAATTTGAAGTGGATTAAGTTTGACTGCTCAAGCCCTGTTTGTGTTCATTTAAAAAAAACAGTAGACTGAAAACATGTGAGGATAAATTTCCATCGATCATTTTCAGCGAAGGTATGGAGGCGGGGAGGCTGTGTGATTGACAGCGAGGGGGCGGGGCTCTGCGTCCTCCACGCATCCTCTCTGCCGCCTGTCTTCAGTTGTGGTCAGCGTTTGAACCGAGGAACACCGGGCTAGCTATCTGGACGTTTTTGCACTGAAACAAGGAGTAAAGCCAAGGTTTTTTAAACGAGGACGTGAAGCGAATAACCCGGACTTCCCTTCCCCTCAGAGGACTTCTCCAATATCGTGCTGGAATATTCCCTCTTTTCCTCCTGAGCCTGATGGATTTCTCCGCCAGACTGTTTTAACACTAAACCGCTCGCACAAACCCAAAACCTGGCGCAGGTCTCGTTTAATCGTCTTCGTGCTTGATAATCGCTTAATTCAGCGTTGCCTTTGAACAAAATGGGATTCCTTGATTCTGCCATGAGGTAGCCAAGCCCCGTCGCTGGCATCACAAACAGCTGGGTCGCGTCTGGAACACGGGATTCTAGCCGCTCCATGTAGTGTTTACACTCCCCTTTTTAAAAAACGCGAATATATCAGCGGCGTTGAGCCAAAATGAGTGTCGATTTAATCGAATCAAACACATGAGTGGAGCCGAAACAAACCGCGACCTATATTTCTTGCACTTTTTTCTACATCTGCTCGAATCACCGGCGCCTGGAAAATATGGACAGTGAGGTTTTCACCCCCATGCTGGAGCAGTTCATGCTCACGCCGCTCGTCTGCTGGGTAAACTCCCCAATGACACCTCAGTGCATATCCAGAACCAATTATCTGTCCATTGTCTGAACACCTTGTTTCGCAATTGTTTCAGGTGAAGACAGTGGGGCGGCCCACGGTGACGGATGGATCCAAACTATCGGAATATGTCGAGTTAGTGGACGGGATTTACCTGAATGAAATCATGCTGGAGATGTAAGTAGCACTGCAAATCTTTCATCTGGACACATGTGTACGAGCTGGTGTGTGAGTGCTGAGGAGGCCCTAGAAGTGACCCTCACCCTGGGGCTTTTTGTGTGGTCGCCCCCCACATGAGCAAATGAAGCAATTCTTCAAGAACTGGAGTCTCTGTCTGGCAGTTAATATGGGTGGCTGGAGTGAATGTAGGCTAAACACAATGGGACCTTGTATTGGGGCCAAGGATGGGTCACACTGTCACAAATCTTCCTTAAGATTTTCTGAAAAATCCTTTAGAGCTGCGGCACTGAAGCCCGGTTTTTATCTTAGTCACCGTTGAGCAAGAGGATGCTGGTTAGATGATGTCAGAGCCTGATAAATGCGTACTGTGAATTATAATTTTAAATTAATTTCACTATGTTGTGCATCACAAATAGCCTTGTCATCTCCAGGCAGCCTGTCCAGGGTGTCCCCACTCTCTTGCCCCAACTTTGCTCCAGTGACCCCAATAAGGAAACAAGCAGAACATACTTGATTTTCCAGTAATAAACTATACACATCACTTCCTATTTCTGAAATACAATAGCATGCAAATGTTTTTTGGGTTGCAAAGGTGCCGCACAAGTAGATGCTTTCTTTCACTCCTTAGTTTGAGTGTTAATTCTTAGCTTGCCCTAATTGAATTGTCCTGTTAGCTAACATGTCTTTCTATAAACATCGGGCAGGTCATGTTTGTTGTGTTGCAAGGGCGCTTTGATTCATGATCTTAGCGATTTCAAGACTTTTTTTAACAAAGACCGTCAGTCAACTAGATACATCATAATCTGTTTGTGAGGTCTGTTTAACCATACATTACAGTGAAGCTTTTAAAAGTGCCAATATTTACATACCGCCTTATACCGCCTTGACTGCTGTAGCACACAGTGGACTGGAGGACATGCCGCCCCTGGAGAGCTCGTGTTTCCTGCTGTGATGAAGATTAAACTCCAAATAGCAGCTTTAAGTTGAGAAACGCTGGTGGAGCTCTCTCGAGCTGGATGCAGATCATTATCATCAGAGTTGATGTTTACACTTGCAGTGATGACTGCGGAGGCATAATGATAATAATGAAGACTCACACATCTCTATAATATATGCTTATAGAAAGATTAAAATGGGTTTTCTTTGCTTTGTCTGGCTCCAGGGTAATTTCCTGCTGCCTGGTTCAATTTTTCACGATTTCCATTTGTGCCAGCGGACAAGCTGAACGTGACTTTAAAAATTAAACTACAATAGTGGTATTTTTATCACCTGTATAATGGATGTGAAGTGTAGATTTTATTACAGTTGTTAGAGTTGTGTGGAGAGAGGAAAGGAAGAGTTTCCTTTCTGTTTTGAGGGAGGTGATGAGTTACACTAGCTGCATGTTTCCTGTCCCTGGATTATGTCGACGTTGAATGTCCTCTTGCACTGCTGTTGTCAGTGCTTTGTTTTCTTCTTGAGTCCCTGTGTTACATTTTCTCAGTGGTCAAATACTTTGAGTGTGAGTCAAAGTTGATGTACATCGAGGTCTTGACTCACCTGCCATCCTGTATTTGAGATTTGTGTCAAAAAGTGCCAAGAATGGGCATGTGGGACATTACACATTTTAATAAGATGAACTCTCTTGACCTGGTCCTAGATCCGCCTCATTGTCAACATCCAGCTGGACATGCCTGGATAACCTCTAAATAAATGCAACAAGAAGGCATCCCTGCAAGATGCTCAGTTCCAATGGCATCCCTACTCATAGTCAAGAATGCACTCTGCTCAGAGTCCTGATTTAAAGGTTATACCGCTGTCCGTCCTGAAGAAGTCCATTTTGGTAGACTGTCTCATGACCTATACTTAAGCACACCAAACGTTTTGTCCTTCTTTACTTGAGGCAGTCTCAAAACCTTTGGATAAAGAGGTGCGCGCTGAACTGTCAACAACAATCAAACTGCTTTGTCTGCTCAACCATTTTACGTCTTTAAGTGCCATCAAAGCGTTGACAACATCATCCATCCCTCGCAGAGGTGTCCCTTTGTGCTCATCAGTGTACATCCTTTCCTTCCCACTCATATACTGTAAACATCCTATTACTGTCTGTATTTTTAGATTATTTGCGTGATCCAAAGTGGGGGTCAAACGGACGGATGAAGGCTTGTAGGAATGCTTGGGAAAGAAGGGTTCAGGAGTGGAATACATGGAAACTGCCACATTAAAGTGAAGCCAGTGGATGGAGCATTTATCTGGTTTTGGTTTCTTTACAAAAAAAAAAGAGAGCGTCTGTCAGGAACTTTGAACTGAGGATGTTCATCGGGAGAATTTTCTGTGTGTGCTTACATTTATGCCAAAAGGGTTTGTGTTTTATGTGTGTGGTTCTGGAGCCAGGCAGCTGCTGTGGGTCGTCTTGCCCAGCCATCCTCCCACACAGAGAGCCTACAGTAATATTCAGACGTGCTGGTGAGGCCGCTCTTTGTCTGCCTCCCTCTCTCTCGCTCTCTTTACCATTGCAGTCACCAGGAGACTTGGTGAACCGAAATAGACTGCAGCACCGGCAACTGCGACTGTGACAGTTCATGTTTGCTTGACTTGACTGAGGCTGTTACAGAAATACTCAGTGTTTTCGCTTAACAAGGCTTCCATTGTGAGGGGCAAGGTTTAGTTGAAACATCAAAATTTGTTCACAATTGAAGCTGTGGAATTAAACTGAGGCTGTGTTTCCCCTCGTGTCGGCACCTACAGAGTTCATCTTCTCCTCCTGTTAAAAAGTAGTTCTGAATTCCCCCAGTGCGTGTAATTATAGTCCTCATAACCTGATCCAGTTCTTGATCTCAAACGCAAGTACACACACTTCCTTCTTACATTCGCTCCTTATAACACTGAGTCTAGCTAGTGTGTCTTGATGCTTGTGATTGATCTGTTTTGCTGGTGGTTGCCTCAAGCCAGAGCTTTCGATTAATACAGGAATTGTACACAGAACTGCATTGCCTCAAGCTGAGATTCACATTTATTCTCTCATATTTTTGTTGTTTTTCAAACAGCAGTTGGCTGCAATTTCTTGGGTCTTCTTTCTGCTTGCATCTTTTGTAGAAGAAAACGGGTTTATAAAGTTTTCTGATTCTGATTCTGAAAAGATAGTTGTATATTTAGGAATTTAGGAATTGTGAGGAAAATTCAGCTCTGTAAATCTGTTTGTACGCACGGCCCAATCTGTCGATGCTTGGAGTCAACCACTTGGACTTTTTGTCATCAACTTCCAGCTGTTGTAATCTGAACCACAGACATCCACCGCTGACTAAGAGACGCGTCAGGCTGGCAGCAGTTGTCATCGAAACAGCATGGGAGAGAAAGACCTCAGGATTATCTTAACGGTTTGCAGTCACCCAGATGGCTTAGTGACCCCCCATCTCCATTTTCCAACTTCTCTCTTGTGTCGTCTGGTGACTGACATGAGCTAGCCAATTAGATTGCCTCTGCTGAGCTGTCACCCCAATTAGTTCTGGCCACTCAGCAAGGAGTTGCTAGTGGAGTTTGTCAAAGTGACGACTGTCCTCTTGAGTTTTCTGCTTTCATGCCAGATATATGTCAAGTGGGAGAAGTGACATGTTGGCAGGTGTGTGTGGTCTAGCTTTTTGGACCGAGCATATAGTTTTAGAAGACTGGTTATCGTGTGAAATAAGATGAGAAAACCACTGTGTCGGATTATATAGCTTAGGAATGGGACTGCTGGAGTACAGAAGGAATGCTGACGCGCATGTTCATCGGGTTAATGTTGCTCTTCCCAGAGAGTTGGGGCAAATCCTAGCATGTCTGGATCGTAAATCTCTGCACACATGCAGGATGAGCATGATGCTTATTACAGGAATACATTCTTGCATTCATCTGAACACTTCCCCACGACTAAAAATTAATATTACACTTTATTTCCTTTTTACACTTATTTCTCAAATGTTTTTTTTATTCTTAATAGCTTTGCTTTCAATTCTTACAGCATGTATCAGAAACTCTTCCTTATTATACATTGTTGCCCCTGAGAAAAACAGGAAGATGGAGCTCTCCAAGCAGCCCCTGTGTTTCTGGAGTCAGTTATAAAGAGTGCAGCATTCTGTTTGCTCACTGTCACCAGTCGCTCCTGGAGTGAATGTGAACATATAGATAACCACATGTAAAGAAATAAACCACAAGTTAAAGCATATAGACAGTGCTTTCACCAGAAGGATATAGCCCAAAATATGCTTGTCATCACATCCTTTTAGTCAGTCCTCAGGCACTAAAATGGAGAGAGGCAGCTGTTAAAACACAATGTATTGTGGATCATTGTTGTGGAGTTGATGTTTTTGTGTGCCTGAAGCTTATTGAACAAAGCCCATATTACATCTGCTTCTTTGTCAGACAGACCTAGTTGCTTTCCCTTGGATTATTCTGTGGTCATTACGTCTTCAATAAAAAAAAAAATAAAAAAATAAATCAATCTGTACATAAAGCTTTGATGCTTCAGTTTATGATTCACATGCACTCTTCTTCTCCTTATATTCACAATGATAATCCACAGGAATACAAATATGTCAAGCTACAGGATCACAACGGTTTCAAATGAATGAATGAATGATCCATACAAATGTTTTCCACCTCCTTTTTGTGTATGACTTCATTTTTCACTACCCAACTAGGGCATCGACTTCTCCGTCTTCTTCTTTCATTCTTTTACTGGCTCCAGCTCATCTCCCCAGCCATTACCTTTCTTTCCGAAGTCTGTGTGCCGCGCACGAAAGCTTTGTTGTCTTTGTCTTCCTCGCTTGTAACGGCAGAAATACTTGAAATTCCAACTTTAAAAGGGAAAAAGGGGGCTGTCAGGTTTTCCCCTGGGACGTCAGGACTGCGGGGTTGCTGTCTCAAAACAGTTTTGGTACCTGACGTTGACTCTCGTAATTGCGTTGGTGTGATGCCATTCTGTTTCCCATATCTAATCAGATGGTCTCTTAAGAAGTCCATGTTCATGATGAGCCCCAAAGTAACCTTTGGATAATGGGAATTGTTTTTAGGATGCCAAGATTAATAATACTTAATTTGACGATGAAGCAATTTTTATTCTTTCATTAACCTATACATTAATAAGATGATATGAATCATTCAACAAAATTGTTAAAAATACAGTGGCACACTCTTTCAACACTTAACCATGAGCATTCAACATCCAGTGGCTGGGAAGTTGGTGTTGTACCTGCTTTTAATTCAAGGGAATCCAACTAATCCGCTTCCTAGTAATGCTAACTCAACACCTTTTCCACCCATCTGTTTCACCTTAGAGACCCCCACCCCCTTGGTCACTCCAGGGGGAATAATCCCTTTGTGTTGCCTAGATGTTGCTGTGAAACATCTGCAGGTACTGACGTTTTTCATTAATATGAGATTAATACTTACTTACTACTAACAAGTGTGATATTTGAAGTCTAACTGCACAACACATGCCTACCGAATGTTGTGTTGTTTTTAACCCTTTGTGAGCTATCCATTGTAGCTACCACCCAGTTATGTCAAAGCTAGAGCAATAAAAAGAGACTGCTTCTTCACTAGTGAGTTTTACTACAGTATCTAAGGATACAGTTGCAGTGGAGAGGAATGGGAAGAGGCCCTGTGGAACTGGACAGACAAAGAAACAGGTCTATGAAAAGTCAAGTCGAGGAAACGGCCATGGAGATTGTTTGAATTGCACTGGTGTGTGTGTTGACTGTTCAAAGAGGAAGAGGCTGGAGGGTAGCGAAGGGAGAAGTTGTGGTTATTTTTGCACCCAAAAAAGCGTCGCACTACTGCAATTCCTGTCGTGATAAATTGTGTGGACTGTTGATGGAACCGTTTAAGCGGTTGCGAGATGTAAATGTAAACACATCATGTTGAATTTGAGAAAGTATTACGAAAATATTACGAATGCCGCCATAAAAATACTTGATTAGTAATGTAGTAGGATGCCTTTTACTGGAAAATGGCTGCACAATTGATGCATTTGAAAAACTGCTGACTCATGATTGTGGAATGCTACTTTGTTTTTAAATAAATCAATTGCAAATTGTCACATTTTATGTTGACATACGTAGCACACACAGTTGTGATATTTTGATTGCTTAACATCATTTTTGGAAGGGGAAACTTATTTGCCACCGTTGCTGTTGTTTAGAAAGCACGCTAAGGCATTTACACTCCACTGTGGCTCTTTGTTTCCCAAAACGATCGGCAGCATAATTGGAAATCAATTTCAGATCATTACAGCGTTTATCTCCTGCCTCAGTGTTATTCTGAGGCTGTGCCATGTTTAGCATGTACCACATGGTTGCACAGCTACCTCTGATGTTTGTCTGTCATCATATCTCTTGTTTTTTGACCTGCTCTCAGCAGATGGCACACCTGAAGAATTAACCTGAGTTGAACTGCTAACCCAACCACGGGGGCTAATATGTGCTCATCCCTCAGATATTGTTCAGCCGTTTGGTTTCCTCTGCGCGTGTGCTGGCGTCCTAAACAAACTCACCTCTGCTCTGTTTGGACTGTTCATTTCACAGGATCTAGCCTCAACACGTGGCTAAAAGCAGCTAGGCTTCCCTCTTTGTTTGTGCGTGTGCCTGGCTGCTCTCGCTGACTCTGATGGAGCCTGTCATATGTAGGTTAACACTACACCCCAGCCCACCCAGCCAATCAAAGCTCAGAAGCTGAGAAGAGGGAGCAGGACGGCCTAAGGCGCTACATGAGGCTGTGGTGACTATCGATGGTCCAGCTTATTGACTGCCTGTCTGGCTCAGTGGCTGTCTGCCTCCCTGGCTGGTCCGTTCTTAATCTATTTGTCCATTTAAAGTCTTACGTTTTTCTGTATCAGCAGGAACAGATAAGGGTTTGGATTGATCCCCATTACTGTTTTAATCCTAGCATTTATTCGCCCCCTGCTCGGCAGGGGTCCGTCTGAGTCTCACCTTAACAAGTGTGGGTGGGAAGGGGAAACCATGCTACATTGCTTCAGTCTTGCAATGATCTCCGTGGAATGCCTGAATTTTTGTCCTTATCAAATCGATGTTCCTCCCTCTCACACCTCGATATTATTCAACGCATCAACCTCCTCACCGTGACAGGATTACAGGCTCCAATGTGCCTTTTTAATTAAGGGGTTAAATAGGCCCCCTACTATGGACCTCAAAGGAGCCGCATGTGTGTGAGAACGGGGAGGGGTTAGGTCACATTACTGTTCATTTAGACCAGTAAAAAGAAGCCTGTGTCCCTCTGATTAGCATGAGTGCAAGTGCGTGAGAGGGGCGGATGCAGAGCAAAATAAAAAAAAAGGCTAATTAACACGTCCACTGAATAGACACTTGGTCTACTGTCGAGGTGAAACGTTAATTAAGTTGCTGAAACCCCAATTTTAATTTACTTTATTTCATATATGATCAGATTTGGTCACTGTGTCAGTCTTCTACTGAGCAAGACCCTGCTGCACCCGTCCACCTTCATGTCAACATTTGCTTCCTGAAATGTTATTTCAGACGACTGAAAATATTTTTATTTATCTCTGTGTCAAAGTGAATTAAAATGCAAATCAAGTGGAGTGTGCTCCTTCCAGTCAAGCATGGTGAGATGAGGGCATTCCTCAAGATTTGCGGTGCAGTTTGCTTATTCTGTTTTCACTGAAAATCCCTTATGATGCAAGCGAACAATAAGTCTGAACTGACGTAGTTTGGTCGATGAGTTTTTGAATATTGACTTTACACTAGCCGCCTCTTACAACACTGAGACCCCTCACTGATGTGTCCTTGAATAAGATAAAAAAATCTTGAACGTTTGACCCTGTCTCTCAGTAAGAAGACGACGACCTAGAAATGTTCAGGATGATCGTTGCATCAGAGTTTCTAGGTTTATCTTCAGGCTCTAACGCACATATGCCCATGTGGAGTCCCAGACTCCCACGCATGACTTCACATGCACTGCTGTATGCACGCATGCATACATTCTCAAGCAGCTCCACCCCCCCATTCTACCATGGTGACCCTGATTATATAGGTCATGTGATGTGTATGCTTTGGAGTCTGAACTAGGTAAAGACACTTGGGGTCAAAAATCAAGTCTATACTTAAGGTCACATGTCTTCGGTCAAGATGAATTTGAAATTGGCACTTTGTTGTGCAGTTTCGTGGGCACACTTGTAACTACAACATTTGATCAGACCATTGTAGGACAATGATGCTCTAACCAAATGCGATGCTAGCAATTGCTGGTTACTGACTCTGGTTTGGGATACATGATGTGATCACCATGATTTTTCTTGCATGAGCAGTCCCCTCATGTATGGTGTGTTTATTTGCATTACAAGTTTTTTTAACAATTGGGTTTAAATAGTCTTGGCATCAAAACAAGAACTTTCATTGCTTTTAATGGCTACATTCTTTTCACTATCCACTAGACATGTATGACTCCTTTACAGCAGTCATCATTTACTAATCTTATTTAAAAACCAATATGTTCCAAAGGTCCATATTCACTCCAGCCATTGTATGCCTTTAGGTGCCTTAACACATTTACAGTGTCCTCGTGAGACATAATTGTTTACTTACAGAAAAGCATGTGACTGACAGATCATTGAGATGCCATGCATTCCATTGGAAGACACGGCATCTGAATCTGGTTACTTGCCTATAAAGTCTCTCTGAATATGCCTTCAAAACTTCACTTGTTTTCCCTTATGTATTCGAATGAAATCAGACACTGCGGTGGGGTGTTTTTTTTTTTTGGTGGAATGTCTAAGAGACTAAGAGTCTAAGAAACATGTTGACACCCGTGATAACAACAGTCGTCAGGCCGGTCCCCTGAGGGCTTTCCCACACACTCACACCTCTTCCATTCCGAAAGATTTGGGTTGGTTTGAGCAAATTTGAATCAAGCACATAATGGTTTTTGAGTAATTAGCCTTTTGATTTCTATTTCAAACTGAATTGGTGTGATTGAGGAAAAACTGTGTGTAGATGTGCGTGACAAGTAATGGAAACTTTTACAGTTTTTTGCATTCCTTTGAACATGCCTTTATAATCTGAATAGTCTGTGTTAGTGTGTTAACTTCTGTTTTAATGGTAGATAATCTTTAATAAAAAAAAGAACAAGATCAAGGCATATGCAGGGAATTCCCCGTGATTTACTAAGCCATTCGCCATCTTTTCATCTGTTTTTAGGTTAGAGTTCAGCAACTGTTTTTGCCTCAAGAAGGGGTGACAACAAACCATTTGATTCCATTTTCTTATGCCACACCTACATTAGGCCTAGCTAACATGTACTATTTAGAGCTTAAATGTCCTTTATGTCCCGCCTCAGTGCACTTGTCGTACTGAAATGGGATGCTTCTGTTGTAGCACCTACAGTCTTGTCTTTAAGGTTAAATGTTAAGCTAGTTCCTTCTCTCAATTTTCATGACTTGTAAAAACCGGGTAAGCTAGTATCAAGTCTTTGAAGAAGGAATCATTGCACTAAACTTTCAAGGGAATAATATTGTGTAGCCTGAAGTGACACTTCAGTATTTTGATCAAACTCAGTTTTTTTGTCCCATGATATTCTCTTGCCCTAGCTGTTAAAATCTGCAACATTCAAGATCATGTCATGCGCAGGATAACTTCAAATGAATTAAGCCATGTTTATTTTTCAACAGAAATCCCAAAGCCACAGTGCAGAGGACCAACAAGAAGGTCAACAATGACCCGACCCTGCGCATACAGAACCTCTCAATCCTCATCAGGCAGATCAAGGACTTCTATCAGGTAAGATTTCCTTCTTTTGAGCCTCAAACAAATCAACCCCTATCTGCTTTTAACTGATGAGGATAGATCCCAAAATGGATTTGAATGCCTGTCTTCACACATGATGCTTTGGCAGCATTCATTTGCACACTATTGGATTAGGTGTGATGCGATATCACAATCCTGGTGCAGATGCCAGAGTCCATTAACGGACTCATCTGGAATGATCAACACACTGATGCGGCACTTCCTCTACACGCTTCCTAAAACGATTCTTATTTCCCCTTTTGTTGAATTTCTGCCTGGCAATATCAAAATATTGCACAGTTTCTAATTTAATTTAAGATATTGGTCTTGTGAAGATGCAGAACTCCACAGAAGTTTACTCTCAACAAAACTTGTGTGTAAAACGTGTGTATCTAATTTCTGTCCCATCTCTAAATTTGTTTATTTTTTTGTTATTTGACCTCTGGTTTTATGCGAGTTTATTTTATAGCCATAGTAAAGGAAAGACGTCATGTTAATCCAACTCTGCAAGAGGATGTGAGGGGGTTGCGTGGTTGTGGATTCGACAAAATGCACCGGATTTCTTGCCAAAAATTCTGTGATATATTTTCAAGCTTCCTCTAGTTTAATGCATTGGTCAGACGTCAAGCCAAATTCCCATGGAGATTTCTGTACGTTCTCACTGCAGATGTGCTAAAACTTGAGCTTTCAATGACATCCCTCATGTGTGGCACCGCAGTAGTCGAGTGTTGAGCTGACTGTTACCTTACATTACAGGAACACTGTTGAATTTGTTCAGAAAACACGCTTTAAAAGTGTAGACTGAGGCTGATTTAACATTATTTTGGCAGTCCTTAGAGCATATAGTTTAACTCAAAGCCAAGGGGCCAAGTCTGGAGCTGCAGGTCATTTTCTGTGACCCCCAAGCACTTAAAATACATGAGGTTGAAATGAAATTCAAAATCGTTTAAACTAGGGACGCTCAATTTTAAATGCCACAATTGTGTCCAATGTATGACCAAACAGTTTGCGTTGGTTGTACATTAAGCAAAATGGTGCTGCGGAGTCTGACTGACAATGTTGATGTGTGACCTTCTCCCAATCTGAAGGTGGTGTGTGCAAGGTCCAAACAGAACAGAAAAGGACCATATTTGTTCTCCTTGACCTGTATTTTGTCTTGGTCTTGGATACAGCAATGTATGGAAAGATGCTTTATTGTGTTGTGTTAATCATTGCTATGTCCCATGTGGCTTTGCCGGTCACGCTAGTGTCACACTACAAACTGTTTCACAGAGACCACCTACAAGTTAACCTCCCCCCACACCCACACGACAAGCTATATGGCCCACCAACGATCTCTGCATGCAATTCCACATACAGGCAAAATAATGGTACTTTTGACAGTTGGATGGTCGTCTATTCTACATGGAATGAACAGATTTATCCATGGGTGTGTGTTTTCCCTGTAATAATAACCTAATTATTACAGTTTGTAATGGAAAAGAGAACAACTTGTGTGTCAAGAACAGTTTGTTTGGCTCTTGGAATTGTTGGAAAATGTGCTCACTTCTGTTGAGCAGTGGTTGGCTCTGATGTACTATACATGCAGCACAGACTGGTCTTTTTTTCCCTTCTGCGGTGACCTTGTCACATGTGCGTTTCAGCTTGCCGGATCGCTAATTGACTTACCAGGTTTTCCCATTATTGTACTCAGCACTTTCAAGAGACTTGACGTGGTCACGGCTGGCTTCTTCAATTCAGCGAATCAGTCTGACACCCATTCTTAATAGGTAAAGCAAGGCAGAGTAATCTTCTCTGCTAGGTTTTTGTTTAAACTTAATTTGAAGAACACCACTAGCAAAACGCCTGCCCTTCAAAGGTTCCATTGCGTTGAGTGTCTATAAGTAATTGAGAAAGGCTGGACTAAATTTGATTCTCAGATGAAAGAAGTCATTCATTGAACCATTTCGAGCTTCGACAGACACTCGTGAGCCTCTTCTGAGACGCTCATCTAAAGCCTTCCCTGAGCTGATCCACTCATTTCCCAGATTTCCTCTCCACAATTCTGTGCTTTTGTGTTCTTAAGAATGTAACCCAAGCATGTGTTCATGATGTCTCATTTCTCTCTCATGGGGAATGTGAGGAAATTGACTTTTCTCAGGAGTTGTGCAGACTCATTTCATGCGCTCTAGAAATTCAATAATGGGTTGGATTTCTTTGTTTCTGAGCCTTGTGGCAGCCAAGGGATTATGTGCATGTTGGGTGGAAGTCTCTATTACAGTGGATTGTGATGGAGGAGTTCAGCGTCTAGACAGTCTTTGATTCGTGAGTATGGAGAACAGATTGTAGTTGTTCACCTGTGAATGTATTTGTTAATCCATGTATTTATGACATGGGGTTGGAGTATGACATTATGGTGCACATCAAAGCGTATGGTCATAACTCAATGACTCTAACATTTTGTTCCCACTCCTGGTCTATTTTATAGATTGAAAACCATGGAGTAACTTGTCCTTGATGCAGGTTGTGTTAGGTGTTTTCAACCGTATAGAAGTTCAATTTTTTCCAGCCTTGACCGTGATGTGTCTTCCTCACTCACTGAATCATGCATTCACTGCAGTCCAGTCAAGCTTTAATTTTTCCGCAGGTCAGTCCAAATAGGCACTGGGCCTCTTTTTAATTTTGTGTCCATGGTCTCAGGCTCTTTGGGGAGGTGTAAGTTAGGACCTCAGCCAGCTGAACCAAATTCTTTTAGGCTTATAGCTCTTCAGAGATCTTGATAAGTGAATCCCTGTGGAATGAAATGTAGGTCCGTGGTGTGTGCTTTGCAGCTACTGCTTTCTATCTGTGTTCTTTAGCTTCTGCTTCTTTAAAATACAATTCTGAAGCAGACTTCTTATTCAACTATTTGCATGCGAGAATAAGAGCTGCTCTATACCAGCAGTTTGGTTTGAGGTGTGGTGGTGAGGCTGCTGTTTGGATTCCTCCGAGGGCAACAGAGGCTACCATTCATGTGAAGACTGCCTGGCCCCAAAATCCATGCAAGGAAATGAAGATTGGAGATGTGTTTGTTCCTGCAGTCAAAGACCAATGTGAAACAAATTCAGTGCCCTCCAGTTCTGATCAAATTATCTCTTCTTTTTGGATGATTTTGTTAGGCGGAATGTTTCATTTGATCTTTTTTTGTTGCTTACTATTTATTCTAAAATTACAGGTTGAATTGAGAAAGCAGTTGCCAGGTAATTACAGATCAGTCCAAAACATTGTTAGCAAGGTAGAGTCTTGTTGAGTTAAATACAAGGAATTGAAAATGTATTTTAATTTCTTTGTTAAAAAAAGTGTCATTGTTTAAATCTTGTTTAGCTAGTGTTCATTCAATTTCACTTATAGTGCTGTACACGCTTCTCATTTCCTCAGTGCAAGGTCTTGTGTTTGTTCTTGGTAGTTTGTTTTCTTCAAGCATTTGGTTCAGTAGGAGATTTGGAACTGCATGCTAGTCAGAAATGCTCGTTGGATAGTCTTAAATTCCTTCTGAAATATTGCAGAACCTTGATCATGGGGCTGTAGTGTCCAGATGGTTGATAACAGTATTGCTTATGCTTCTTGTGAAGAAAGTTGAAAGTATTAATTGAAATGGTGCGTTGATTCTTTTTGCAACCAGTGATCCTGGATGTGAGCCCAGAAAAGGAAATGGCATGATATCCTCTGATCTGTTTGTTGCTTGTCATCTTGTGCTTTTAAGCCAGCGTTTTCAGAAGGGGCAGGTATTTTTATTTTTCTTCTTTTTGTCTGGGAATGCAGACTCTGCTGATGTTAAAGCTTCTCAATGCCGCTCTGTAGCTGAGACTGAGTGACATTGAAATGCAAAAAACAAACCAATTCATACTAGGATTTGCATTACAAGAAATCATCCAGCAAGGCATCATACTTGACTGAATTGTTATAGTCGCTGGTGGTCGACAGTGTTTTTATCTATATCATGCAGGATTTTCCCTTTTTGGTCCTGCTGATTCTGGTGAACAAATCAGTTTATTGGGGCATGTGCTTGAGCTGCGGGCATGTTTTCATGCTGCAGACTCACATGGTAACTGGTTAGAATGTTTCTTTGATGATACAGCAGCTATAACAATGACAACATTGTTATGTGACAACAGCAACCTAGGGAATCGGATTGATGTTGAATCCAGTTTGAATCTTTCCAATTGGATACTCTGTAGGTGTTGTCCTCGTGTTAGCTCTTACCAACATGCTCGTGTTGTGACCTGTGAACTGACTCGCGAATGTGACTGGATCAAGCAGTTCTTGGTGGGCCGTGCCAATGGTGATCTTTGCCCGTAAACCAATGAGCAAACCAACCTTGTTATTCCTGCTTATTCCATTTGAGTTTCTTGACTTCCCCTGTAGTCTAAGAACAATTTACCTACCACACCATATGACCAGGACCTCATGTGGAAAATGTTTGGGTTCATAAGGGTTTGTGCAAGCCCTTCTTTTAGTGCCTACTGTGATGTTCCTGCCAACTGTGCGGGAGAGCGGGTTCCCATGTGTTAAAACTGGGCTATTTTCAGCTCCAATAGCAGACAGTTGATGGAGAGGGAAGAAGTGTAATTCTGCTTTCCTATTGCTGTTCACTGTTGCGCCCTTTCTTTAATGTCGTGGCAGATAAAACATTTTTTAACTGCCTCAAATTGGGATCCAAGGTCCTCGCTTTTTGAGCCCTAAGTAGTTCGAAATTTGTCCAAATATGGCTCATCTCTTGTTGACGAATGAAGACTGAGACTCGTGGTCCAGTGGACATTCTTCAACATATTGAATCAAAACAATGATATTCACATACCTCTTCAAGATTAATTCCTTCCTGTCTCAAATATCATGGGCTAACAAATGAGTCCATTTGTTATTTTTATCATCCGTGTTGAAAAAACTTGTAGGTAAGATAGAATTTCTTTTATTGAGTTGGCTTCTCGAAGAGTAATCGCCTCTCTTACCATCCAACTTGCCTCCACCTTTGGAGCAGAACAGCAGGACCAGCCTGTCCCCTCATTCTGCCCCAGGGTGATCGTGTAAAAAGCACTCTAGCTGATCGCTATCAGCAGAGAACAAAAGAAGTCTCGTACTAATGGCTCGTTTTCTCCTCCTCCTGGTGTCAGAGATGATGCCTCCATCTGCTGATCAGTGGATCACGACTGCTGCTCTTCTTTTACTGCACCTTTACTGTGAAGCAAACGGTGGATCCCAAACCTAATTAGGCCGCTGAGCTCACTGGAGTCCTTTTTTAAGCTTATGGGTGGATTTATAGAACACCTGGCACACTTATGCGAACTTTTGGGAATTTGATATTTTTAAAACTGCTTTGGCAGCCTTTGCTGTCCTGACTATGTTTTGACATTAGGGTCCAATACCAATCTAGTGCTGTCAATCTGTCGATACAGGGGGCACAGCAGAATACCAGAAATGTGTGTGGAATTGAAAACGGATTCAGAAATGTTTCAGTGTGGTTGGTTGGAAAAAGCACCACTATATTACGGATTTACTATGGAATTTACCTGGTGTTTTTCTTACCGAAATGAAAAGGTAAATTTGTGTCATGACTGTTTTATAGAAAAAATATGTAATATATGTATATTTAGCTCAATCCACTGTACTTCATGAAGCAGCCTTTAAAATGTTCATGTTTCATGTTGATGAGGTGCATTACAGTCCTGTCATCAGTGAGCTTTGGCTAATTCAACTCTGTGCAGTAGCACGACTGTCAGAGAGGTAGCGTTGTGCGTGATGCATTTTTTTTCCATGCAAATATTGACTAACTAAATGCTGTGACGGATTTCACACAGGAAGTAACAAATTTGAGATAAACAAACCATGTCAATCTGTCTTCAGTCGTCACGACATGGCGCTAAAAAAAAAGATCAGTGTCCATTATTTACAACCCCAATTGATACAAACACCTTTTATTTATTGACGTTTCATTGTGTTTTTATTTAATCTCATTAAAACTGTTTTGTTTTATCATTGACTTATTTGGTCATAATTAATGGATTAAAATTATGGTAGCACTTGATTTTGTGTTGAATGAACAGACCAATTTGTTGTGTTAGCTTTAGCACATGTACAAACATTAGTACTGGACTGGAAGATTTTGTATATTATTTGTTTGTGCATCACTTATTGCAGCGCTGGCTCTGTTATTTAACAACAGGAGCACTGTATAATAATGAATTAGCATCGTTGCTATCTGTCTTTCACTGCCCTCATTTGGTTTTGCAGCGATTAAAACCTCTTTTGTGTCCTCGGCTAATACATAACATCCAGCAGGAAGCTCGAGTTGTCTACATTCATGTGCTGATGTGATGAGAAATATTGTTTGTCAGAAGAGGAAGTGCTCTTGTTCCCATTGTTGCTGTGATGTCCTTCACCACTTGACTGTCGCTGCATGTTTTTTTGTAACTGGAGAGAAGTCTGCAGTGTTATCGCCGGGAGACGGCTCGTGTGTGTTCCCACATGTTTTGTTCTGTATGTGTCAGCATGGGGAGAATAAACCCACTTCTTCGTTTCCATGGCAACACTTCATGTCTGCAGTATGGGTGTGATTCCTGCTTTTTGTCCCGTGCATGTGCAGCGAAATATCGCTCTCGACTCCGCTGGTGCACATTTAGCTCCTTCTTATGGACAATTCTGGAACTAGTGCTGAAGAGGGATGCAGGTGTACGCGAGTGAGAGTGTGTGTCCAGACAGAGTGTTATTAAAACCGTTCCTCTCCTGCAACAGTAATAATTTATCATATCTTCCTACTGACCACCAAGTGTTTTGTGTGTGTAAGGTGTAATCTTCCAGGCTGCAGTTTCGATCCGCAGAATCTTTTATTCTTTGTCTGATCAGCTCATAGCTGATGGAAGACAAAAAGCTGGGGTGATGATGGTTGTTATTCGCTTTCAATTGCTCTTTATGTTCTGACACGGGAGGAATTCCTTGACTCCCTGGGCAGGATGAGCTGGATCAATATGTTTTTGCAAGTCTATCAGCTCTTAATAGACTGGCTAGGATGAGCATTGATGGCTTGGAAGAAAAGAAAGAAGCTCTGTCATATTTTCAAGACTAAAGGGAAGCTTTTTATTCCCAAATTAAAGTGCTTGCATCCATGCAAAGTTGTTAGTTGTTTTGAAATGACCAGCTCAGTTTGAATTCAATTCTTTTTTACTGATTTACGATGAGGAATTAAATTAATCTAATCTCTGTGAGAAGCTGTATTCATGGTTGTAATTCTCAAGTAAATGAAGTCGTCCAGCTGAAGTGATCTAATTTTGGTTGCACTCACATGTTCTTCACTTTTAAAGTCTATTGAAAGTCTTTTATTCTCCACACATAGTGACTGGGCCTTATTCTTCCTTATACATCTTGGAGAACTCCCCAGCAGATCAGGCATGCCTGGTAATGTGAGCGTATCCAGTCTGAGATGCGATTGAAACATCCCCCTCCAACTAAACCACAATCTATCAATCTGTCTAAAAATCTCAGAGGGATGGAAGATGAGCCAGAGTTGAGGGGCTGTGGATCCTCAAGGAATCAATAATACAGCAGTGTAGTGTCAGAGGAGGCGAGTGGGGGAGGAAAAATGTCGAGGAGAGAGAGAGGAGGAGAGGAGTGCTGCGTGCCCGGAGTAAGAAGTGATGGCTTCTCTTTCATCCTCTCATCCTTCTTCATCATCGATCCGTTACACAGAGTGTTCGTCTACTCTGTCTTCACTTTTGAGGCTACAAGTGACACCCGTGGAACGCTTTAGGTTGACGAGATGATGGGTCTTGACTGCAGAAGTCCTCTGTTACACGTGGATGCTTGGCTTGCTCTCGTCGCCATGATGACATGCTCAGTGTGGCTGCTCCTGCAGTGTCCATGTTTAATGTATGAGTGCTAAGCCTGCGCCTGCTAATCTTGGGGAAATATTAATCCACTGTAGTTTGTTATTAGCCTGCTGCTAATCCTCAAAGCGCTTCCCAGTCACCTTCAAAATTATCTGCCATTGGCTTTACTTTATGTGTTGTCAAAATTATTTCACTGAATTCAGCCTTTCAATTTGGTGCATATGAAATATGGAGTTTTGAGATACTTGGGATTATTTCAGATCTGAATCGTTGGTTTGATATTAGGTAAAGTATGCTGAGAACAACACTGTTTACTCTTAAACTCTTAAATTCACAATTTCATTGTGCGTACTTGGTAAACATTATATTCTTATATTAATGATCAGGTAGTACAGTTGTTCAGTGTACTAGTCGCCCGCCCCTTGACGACAACCATCCCACCAATCTTCCCTGCCTAACATTCCAGTGACCCCTTGGAATTTCCCTTCCGCCCATTTCTCTCAAGCTTATTGGGACCATGGAATTTTGTTTCAATTTAACTGTTCTGCAATTCTCATGCCAACAAATAAGTTGATGCATGTGCTAGTAGAAATCGAATTTAAAAAATGCACCTAACCATGCATGTTAACTCCTAGTTACCTCACACACGTATGATAAACAGGACGTGATGAAGGGCTCCAGCCATGTTTGGGATCACATTCAAGGCCTTGAAGAGGGAAGAATCAAGCAGAGTGAGACCACGAAAGACAGTCAGCGGCTCTGACCCCACCTCCAAAAATAGGCCTTTTGATTATATTTTCAGTTTGGTTTGCGTTCAGTCTAGCAATTCAGCTGAATTGAGAATTGTGTCTTGCGTTTTCATTTCTTTACACTACATTGTCATTTCATGAGAAGTTGAAAAAGTAGCATGTCATATCTTGAATCTAGTGTATCCACATCACCTGAGTGAAATTGAAGCTCTTTTCTGTCACTACCTTTCTTGTTCTACATCAGCAGCCTTGTTCATGCTTCAAGCTGCATCATGTTCTCATGTCTCTGAGTGAGCACACTAGTTTTCATGACAACAGGTCACATGCAGAAGCAGGGCAGTTATTTTTTAAAAATTGCCTGTGGAGATAGAATCTAAGGGATGGCTTGAGAATGTCTATAGTCAGAAGGTTTGGCAACAAAACAAACTTCTTTGTCTAGAAGCACCTGTTCCCCTCACACCTGTCGTTTTCTATGGCTGCATCTGTTTGCTGTGCAAGCAGGATCCTTGCCTGTCTTGGAGTCAGTACCACCCAAGGATCATGAGCAGTGCATCACTGTGACACGCTTGAGTCAGGGTTTCTTTCTGCATGTGCCAAGTCATGGGGTTAGTAAAACAGTCCTTTCAGCATCACCTTTTGGCATGAAGGGGAACCAGGTCGTCTGGTGTGACCTCGTTTCTACTCAGCTTGAAGCACTGTTAAACATCAGAGGAGATCATGAGATCCTCATGTTGCCCTGGGTTTTACTGCACTCAACCTTTGAACAGGTTATTTAAAACATGATCTATGTTTCCTTCTCCTGTATGTGTGGGTCAGTATTCATACATGTTTGTTATTGTCCCTTGAGGGGTTGTTTACTAGCTTCTCTGCTTTGTTGAGGACAACACTGTCATATTTACCAGATGGAATACTGGGGAGGAGGCAATCTTTGAGTCTGTTTTCATCTTTACTGCCTACGGTTTCTCTGTCAGAATAAGCAGTAGGAAGTTGTTAATGAACTTCAATCTCCTGTGGATTGAAAAAAATGGCAACAACAATCAAGGTATCATTTGAGGCACTTTGTTTCATACTATCTTTTTTGAAACTGGATCAAAAGCTAGGCTTGCAAAACAGCTGTTCATCCATTTCCTGACTAGCCTTGCAGCTGTGTCTCTTGATATAACATGACATTTGGTTTTTCAAGGAATAATCTCAGCATTTTTATTGCCCCCAAACAAGAAAGAAGGCGACAAGGAACTTGTCTTTGTTGTCTGTAGGAATTGTACAGAGACTTATATAAAAGAGAAGCAATTTAATCTGTTTTTGATAAACCCTTTAAAGGCGAAATTAAAAAAAAATGCTTTTCTTCAGATACGTCATACATCATTTTAGTCTCTGCAAATTGTGTTCTGTTAGTGACCCCATTTAATCCTTGTGAACAATGCAAAACCATGATTGTGAGGCAGTTCTTTAGCCGTGTATCTCTCCATCATCAATAGAATTATGGGTAATTATAAACACTGTATGATAGTGTAAGCTCTTGTAGCCCTGCCAGCTCACAGTTTACTTTACTTTGTGTAACAACTCCTTGGCACTGTAGTCACCGTTGTCAGGCAGGAAACTAATAGATCCATTTTATAAGTAATATTTATGTTTGAAATTCATTGTTTTTGTGGTTTTATTTTAGAAAAATATTGGAAGACTTTGGTTTTATTTTAGATGACTCATCAAATCAGGTGACGTCAGATTTCCTGCCTTGACTTTTTTCCTACCTCTGTGATGAGGTAATGGCTCTTGTATAGAACAGATGGTAAAGGGGGGGTGCTCAAAAAATCCTTGACTTGCATGAACATCTGACAAACTGAATAGTTCAGACGAGTCCAAACTGTTCGCTACATGAGGTCGACATGAAATATTCAAGTGGACTGACCTTCATCTCCTTTCTGCTTGAATAAAAGCGTTTTGCATTCAGTGGCGTGGTTAAATATGTCTCAAAGGTGAAACCATCAATAATATCTTAATTTTATTCACATTTTAATATACACTTCTCTATGAAAAGCACTTGAAAAACACTGGCAGTTTTTTTGTCGCACATAAGTTTGTTTATCTACAGAAAGTCTGGACGTTTGCTGCTCAAATTAGCTGGAATTTGTGTGTTTGTCAAATGAAATGTATTTTCAGTAGCATGGTGGAATGGTGGTTTTTGTGGCAACCTATGAGTTAGAAAGGTTTGCAGTTCAAATCCATATGTAGAGGTAAATACTGTCTCCACCAGGGGTCTTAAACTGGCCCTCAGAGTGTGTCTGACTTTTATGGTAAAAGACATGGCTGTCATCGCTGCCCAGTACCGGTGATTGATATGAGTCATCTCCTCAAGCCTCGGCGGACTGTACGTCTATATATCCTATCGTTGAGACATTCGCCTGAGGCTCAACTTGAACATTTTATAGCTTTGATTGGAGATGATGTTTCAGTTTGATATCTGCTGCTTCCACCTCCCATGCCAGCGTAGCCTTGAGCGCTGTGTCAGACCTTCCACTCAACACGGTCTTGCTTATTTGTTACACATGCTGTTGTCATTTCACACGACCAACAAAAGTTAGTGAACATAACTGTTCGAGAAATCTGACTGCCTCATCTGTTGCCCACTAGGAGACGCTGCAGCAGCTGGTGATGATGCCTTTACCAAACGTGCTGGTTCTGGGTCGGAACCCTCTCTCAGGTAAGTTTCTTCCAGAGTTTCACACCCGCAGTTTCTGATTTTCAATCTTTCAATCTTTCCATTATCTCCAAAAAAGAAAACTGCTTGCATATCTGGCCATGTACTTGATATTTCTTGTTTGGAGACATGGAGCTGAACTTGTTGCTTTATAGAGATGATGATTGATGAATACCATGGCAATAATCTTGAGATTATTTGTTGTTTAAAGTATTATGGTCTTTTCTTTTGAGGTCTAATCTAGTCATTATTTGGACTTTTTCCACTGCAGTAGTGCAATTTGCTATAAATGGAAGTGGTTTTCTGTTATACCTAAGACCAAAACTAGAAAAGCACTTACAGATTTTTACCCAAGTTATTGCCTTCAGTTGCTTTGCAGAAGAAGCGAAGAAGAAGAAGAAGCTGCTGCAGTTTTTACGATACAGCAAGTAACAAATACTTCTAACGCTTCATGGAGCCAGATAGTTGTCTGCAACACTATCCAAGTGTTATCACCTTTCTGGTCCTGTTGTCAACGTTTCCTGAAAATATGATTGAAATTCATTCTTTCCTCTGTTGAGGAAGAAAAATGTTTCCCGAAGTGGTGCACTTCTCCAGCACTGAGCTGTGAGATATGAATCAACATTTTATTGGATTCTTTGTTATCTCTAAGGATTTGGAAAAACGAACCATTAATGCTCCCTTGTGAGTGAGCTTGGGGTGTGACTTGAGTTCAACCGTTCTCTGGTATCTTTGACCTCTCGACCCTATCCCTGTTATTCAATCCCTCTGCAAGGCTTCATGGCAATACTAGCGTGGAGCATTTAAGTGTCATGACAACATTAGTGAGTAAATCCTGGATCAGTTTGACCTCCAGTGCCACCTGATATCCTCGAGGATCCGACGATTCGTGGTGGAACACAGTCAAGGTCACACTGGCTTTGCAATGGCAAGTTTATGAGGTTGTTGCATCAACATATTGGTTCCGCATGAGCTTCATGTGCACTTTAACCCCATCCTTTCATCGGTCAGACCAGTGGTGGCTGAAGAGGCTGGCTCATTGGCTGCCAGCTGAAAGTCATTGGACATGTGGCTTTTATTATGCTCTCATTAGGGGCCACAGAGGGGGTGTGAGGGTGAGAGGATGGAGGGGGTGTTGTGCGTATGTGTTTAGTTGGGTATAGGGGGAAGGGTCTTTATAACAGTCAACAGTGGGAACTAACTGTTGCACCCCGAGGCTCAGCGTAACCCTGGTCTATATTCATACTCAGACAGAGCCTCCTTTGTTTAGTCTGACTTGCACCCTGTGAAGTTTAAACTGAGAGCTGTGTAATCTAACTTGAACAAACGTCAAACTTTTTAGTCCAAAATGTATTTTTAGAGCTGCGTTGATGGTCTTTGGTATACAGGTCTTACCTTGGAAGCCGGATACATTCGGATGTTGCTCAATGTTTTTAATATCAATCAGTTATCCTGCATTTTCTATTTCCTTTTTTTGTGTTTAGCACTTTAATAGCTGCATTTCTACAACTCATTTTTAAACATATTTACTATGAGCTATATTAAAGCATTTTCAAGAACCGCCACCAAACTGCTAGAATCACAAGAACATTTTTTAAGTATACATATATATATATATATATATATATATATATATATATATATATATATATATATATATATTGCATTCATACTTGACTATGAAGCAGTTTGATTCATAAGAGTTAATGTTCAAATAAAACCTTGCTAGCTGAATGATCTTGCTTAACTCTAAGTATGCGTCTGGTGAGCTAGGTTTTTGGTAAAGCAGAATGTTGTGTTCACATTATTATTAGCACACCCTTTTGTGTCATGCATAGCAAAGCAACATTCGTTCATGAGGCAAGTGAAGATGTTTTTTTTTTTCAGTTGCCCCACTTCAGTGCTCAATAGTACAGCTGCAGGATAAAGACCATTTCTGAATCATTTGACTTCTAGAGCTGCTGCCAGAGGAGCCGCTAGAGACGCTCCTAAGGTAGCCAGTCAGATTTTCGTGCTATATTTAACAAAAAAAAAGTATCAGCTCCATGTAATTCTGAATGACCATTTGATTCATGCATTTTTTATTATGAACTTTATTATGAGTTATGTACTTCTAAAATGACTGGTCATATTGCTTTATATATATTCGTAGCTGTGCTGCTTACGTGGTTCTAATGATAGTTGTAGCAATAATTGTTGGTTCAAACACTGAAGCACCTGGGTGGGAGCACAAACAGAAGAGAAAACAGTTGCCCACGGACAGCTGAAAGCTGAAGGCAAGATTGTGTGTGTGTGTCTGTGTTTGTACGGGGGAAGGAGGCTGTTCATATTTTTCCACTAGCATGTGAAAGGATTGAATTATTAATGGCTGTTACCCCCTTGAATTATTCCATTTTGTGCAGCTATTTCTAGGCTTTTATATATAAAATAGCATGGATTTAAATAGTAGTCGGTTGGACAGCTCTGGAAACCATAACATTGTGACTGCTCACTGTTTTTTTTTCTTTTTTTTGTGGCTATTGATCAGTGATATTTAAACAGTTGTTAGTGAATGTGTCTGTTCGGGTATCAGTTAAAATGGTTGTTGTTCAACAAGACTGTGATGGAACTGGTTGACCCTCTGGGCATGACAGCTGTGTTGTGAAGGAAACCAGTGGTGTTGGCAAGCACAGTTATTTTTATTTTATTTCACTTCTCTCCTGATATACTGACTCAAATGAGAGGGCGTATCGTGTAAATTTAGTGTGCCTGGTGGACATATAGTGAAGAAAATGATGAACATTATTCCTGTTGAAATATAAATTTGACGTGCTCAAGTGGCACCTCAAAGCTATGAAATGAACACATGGAATCTTTAAAAGAAAGCCTACATTTACTCATTATTCAACTGGAAATCTTTGTCTACACCAAATAGGCTGCGAGCTTCCTGTCATCCAGAGATGTGTGGTTCTGCTCCGGCTTTATCACAAGCATGCGAGTCATCATTGTGATGGACTGAATCATTCATGACGCTGCAGACGATGGTCAGTCATGGTCGATTCCCTCACATCCTTTAACAGCCCCAGCAACAATGTTGCCGCAGCCGGAAAAGTGGTTTGTCACCCTCTTTCAGCTGGGATCGGCAGGAAGGTTTAGGAGGAAGGAAGGAAGGGCGGATAAGTGCCGCAGAGAATAAACGGATGATTCAAGTGTGAGAAGAAAGAGGAGAAAATGAGGTGGCTCCCTGCTGAGGCTGCGTGAGCGCCCCCTTTATGCAGCTGCCACTTGAGTCCCAGTGCATTTAAAAATATACCTCCTCTTGGTTTATTTCAATACCCTCCTTTCTGTTATCTTGCCTCTGCTCTTTTGTCTCATTTCTCCTTTCCCTCTCCATCATGATGCATTATTTATCCAGCGAGGTTCCTAATCTGTTCTACCTTGCTGCAGTCGACTGCCGAGCTAAATCCCAGAATAGGTTGTGGTTTTAATCGAGTCCCGTTAAGCCCCTTGGCAGTAAGAATTACACTTTATCAATGCTACTTTGTGTTTCATTTTTCTGTGAAACAGCCAAGCAAATCAGGAACTTCACTCAAGTGCTGTACTTAAAGGTCCCTGTAAATGAAAGAGTCCTTGTCTCCTCAGTAGATGTACGGAAAAGAGGGACTCGCTTCATATTGTTTTCTACATCAAAAACATCAAGTGTTTTTTGCTATACGTTGTCTGTTATCCTTGTTTATATCTGTTTTGTTACTCCACCTGTTTTTAAAAACCTCAAATTTTTAATTTGATCTTTATTTACTTTTTAGTTTGTCCCTGATTGGTACAAAACAGCACATGGCCCTTCTTGGATGCAGTCCAAGTCATTTGGCTTCTAAATTTCCATTCAGTGAAAATAAGAGGAAAAACTGAGGGGAAAAAAGATGTCCACCCACCTCATAACAAAAAAACGAACTGATTCTGGCATGACAGCTCCAAGCCCAAAGATACGCAGAAAAAAAAAACTGCACAGGTAGTTTTGATACAAGTGATACAGTCTGAACTGAGATGGAGAATGAGAAATTTTTGTTTAACTCTTGGTCGAGGATGAAAACATGCGATCCTATCCTATAGACTGCAGTATAAACAGATGCCAACATTGCAAACATACAGGAAGACAGCAACAAGATGTTGAGGTTTTTGTGCCATTATAGTTTTAAGTTTTGATTGACATCACAACTTTTTTTGTCTTAAATGGCAAATCTTAAAACAAACATGCTGTTATGATCACAAGTAGTCTTTTTTTCTGACGTTTAACTGGGTACACACTTTCTTCATGGAAGTTTTCATGATGCCTGTCACCATTTTCTCTTTTCCCAGAGGAACAGGAAAAGCCAGGCATTTTTACGTTCTGTTTTTGCCATCTATCTAGAAACGCACAGATCAAAGAGATCAGACAGTCACAAGATGTTCAATACAATCTTTTATTACTTATTGCTCTGATGGTATTTGCAATCATCAGAAAATGGCCAAACCAGCTCATCTGGTTTGTTTCACCGCGGAGAAGGAGCTGCTCTCTCCCGAGAGACGGATCTCCTCACCCTATCTCTAAGGGAGACACCTGCCACCTGTCCAAGGAAAACTCATTTCAATGGCTTGTATCTGAGATCTTGTTCTTTCCATCATGACCCACAGCTCATAACCATTGGTGAGCGTGAGGGAAACTTGATCAGAGGGCATTGCCTTTTGCCTCAGCTTTGACGATGATGATGGCCTTCATTTTGAGATGAGGATGAAAAGTAGGGTCGCTGCATCTCCTTTCTATGATGTAATGTCTTCAAGTTCATGCAAATTTGCACATAATTTGAAATGAAATCAATCTATTTGAATGTCTGTCGTGCATAATAGTTATTAAAAAGGGGAAATCCATTAGAGAACAAAGGTTGCGCTTTGTATCAAAACGGATGGATGATGGAGGCCCAAACTTCCTGTATTTGGGTTTGTTTATTCTGTTATCTATTCAGGGTTGCATGCACTGTTTATCTTTGAAAATAAAAGTTTTAGTTTGAGGAAGGTGTTTCAGAAGGATGGTGGCAGAGTACCAACTTTCAAATAAGAGAATAGGGTTTTTGTTTCACCAAGGTCAGTTCCAACCATGTGGCTAGTGACAATTGCAGTGGGAGTGTTTATCAGGATTAAAAAAATATATTTTTTACTTTTATGCAGTTGCTTGGGGTTATGGTCAACTTTTTTTTCGTTCTTGCAACAGTTTTGTTGTGAAATGTTGTCTCTCCAACTGATGGCAGACAATCCCCCACAGAGGATCCTTTGTGTGCCCTGATAATCTGGTTTTAATGTTATTAGAGCTGGACAGTGTTAATACTTACTATCTGTTTGGATCACATGCTGAGCTGGCTTAGCTCACACAGGCCGCACTCACATCTCCTTGTAGGGAATATGCTCACGTCTTGCATGAATCACAGACATTGTTACACACTCATGGAAGCACCACCTGGCTCACTATTGCTCCCTCCAAATCCCATAGATGAGTCGCAGCCTGTTACTCTTTGAGCAGCTGTTTCTGTATTTCAGCAATGTATGTCCTCACATGAGAACTTTTATGTTGTCGTCGTGCTTCACTGTTTCACCACTGCCGCAGAAAAGGACATAAGCCTCTTTCAAGTGTAGCTATTTGTGGCTTCAAACTAAATTTGGACCCAGAAGAAACGAGGCATTTGAGAATCTAATAGAGGAGTGAATGTCAATTAGTATCCAATTAATGGTGCATGATATTTTCTTTCCTCCAAATGGAAGGCTTGGGTGAACAGATGTGGGACAGTGCTGCGGGCTGACGCTTTTCCTCTGCTCCTGAGACGCTATAAAACCAACAGGTTTTGTTTAAGCAGTGTTTGTGAATGTGTTTTTCAGAGCAAGGTCTGGAGGAGATGAAGAAACTTTTGCTGCTACTGTTGGGATGTGCTGTTCAGGTAAAAAATGAAAATCACTCTGGTGTCAAAGTTTGGCGCTCTCACTGCAGATAAACATAGAAGTTGTGCAGAGAGACAGAGACAAATCTTGCTTGTTCATGACTATTTGGGTACCAACCAGAAATGCTGAAGAAGAATGATAAAAAAAAAAAATATACAAAATAATAATAATCACGATGATTAATCATGATTATTCATGATGTTAAGATAAATAACTGTTTTTTTTCATACTTTAAATGGGTTTCAGTGTAAAAAAAAAATAAAATAATGTATTTTATTTTTTAAAAATAAAGAGAAATCACAAATTTTGGATTCACCAATGATGAATTATCTTGTTAAACTTCCTGTTAATGTCTAACAGAATACAGAATTAATGAAAGAAAACATTTCAGGTAGTGTATATACACCTCTATATTCTCTGTAAAAAATGTCAAGTGAATCTTAATTTGAGATGTAGCTGAGAATAATGCTTATAAATTACGCTTTCTTTTTGTCTTTTCAGTGTGAAAAAAAGGAAGAATACATTGAGAGGATTCAGACTCTTGACTTTGACTCCAAAGCTGCCATCGCCTCACACATCCAAGAGGTATTCATCCTTCATGACTACCATAATTTCCAGACTACAAGCCGCTACTTTTTTCTCATGATCTGAACCCTTTGGCTCCTACAACCTTGTGGCTAACATTTGGATTTTTACTGGCTAATGCAAGCCTTTTGTCACATCAAACTAATAAAATCACCGGCGTTAAAGTGAACAAAATGCACTGTTTTCGCCTACGTGTTCACAGCTCCGCCAACAGAGGTGATTTCCTGGAGGGCCTGTGGTTTTGGAACTTCGGACACGCAGGCGAAAACGGCACCTTTTGAGCGCTTTAATGTGAATAAAAGATGTGAGCAGTTCGTGATTCAAGTTCAGAACATTGCTGAGTCTGTTTCATGAGTCGGTCTCGATGCTGGACTCCGTTTTCCAAACTAGTTTAGAAGTGTACCTTATGCATTTTTATGTCGGGGGCACCATTGACTGCAGCACCGCACCCAAGCAGTGCGGTTAAGTTATTAATTCAAGTAAGGTAATTAAACTGCTGATTGTTACCCTGAATTAATGCTGTTTTGTGATGTCAGGTGACTCATAACCAGGAGAATGTGGTCGACCTGCAGTGGTTGGAAAGTGGGGAGATGCCTCCTGAAGACCTGGACAGTCTCTCTAGGAATCTAGCTTTTCACCTCAAACAATTGGTGGACGAGAGAGACACACAACTGGAGGTAAGAGTGACACTCAAAGGAGTCTCTCCCAAAGCCCAACTCAAATTCTGATCCGCTTTAGATGCCGGTGGGATAATGTGGAAACTTTTTTTTCCCTTTTGGTTGTTACCACAATTGGGTTGCCTTCTCCGGAAGGAACGGCTGACTGCATAAAGGGCTGTGTGTTTTGCTAACATTGAAAAAAAAAGAAGTTTCCAGCCCAGGAGGGGCAGATGGGGCTGCTGATACACACCAGGCCAGCGAGCTTGTTTGTTAGTGTCAAAGGTTCTTTAGATTATTCCATCCTCCCCAGCAGTCCCTAATTAAAACCCCATTTCCTGCATCAAAACAACGTTTTCAAGGGCTTTTACATGATTTTTTTGTGTTTACTTGTAGTTTGAATAAATACAGCTGTCCCCTTGTAAACAGTTTTTTCTTCCCGTGTTCAGCATTTCTTTCGTTGGAGAATCTTCCACAGGTCATAATTTTAAATGTGTCATTGACCTCCAAATGTGTTGGATTAAGTACCAGTGAGCTTCATGGTTGTCACCTTACTCAACTTTCCACTTCAACATGACATGGGCACAGCCACTTTACACCTAATGCTTACTGTGCTGAAGCTCAGGGGCCCACTGTGCATAAAAATTCACATTACATTACGAGTTGAGTTTCTTTTTAATGATATTTTAAATAAAACTGTAGATTGATATTTTCTGGCTCAAAGATGGCTATTTCGCTGTGGATGTAGGGTTTGAACCTAAATGGAGCATATTCAATAGTTACTTCATGTAAAAAGAGAAAACATATTGTGTTTATTTGGCTATTGTGACAGTGTGTAAGTAGTAGCCCAGAACAATGTTTCAGTTTCCAAACAAGCCGGATGCAATTTCACATTTCCTTGATTCATCTTATCATGAAGACATGCAAATGCTTTTAAAGTAGGAGTTTCAGGGTCTCATCTGGTTACAAGTTTTGGGTAAGTTCAAAGAAGCAGTGGAAGAACTCTTCCTTAGAGATGGGTCTAGTGCCTTAGCTATCCGCTGCATCAAGAGAAGCCTGTTGAGATGCCTCCTGGTCACCTCCTTCGCAAGATGTTCTAGACTTTTCCATTGTGAGGAACCCTGTATCCCCTTCACTGCCCCGGATGAAGATAAGCCAAAGAAAAATGTATTTTTTTTTTTATTCATGTTGAAGACAAACCCTGGAAACCCTGCTGCAATTTGAACTGTGCAATTCTGGTGTGCCAATATCAGACGATCTAGACATCAAGCACAATCTGCTGGCAAACTAATGAGTCATTAAGCATCATGTTCATTGTGAAACCCAGCTGCAGTCTTGTGATGGGAGGATCTATCCTCTCTTGCTTCACTGCCTATCTCCAAGTGCTGTTTTGGCACTACAGCTGAACCTAATAATTATGATCCATATTTCATTCCAAAATCCACCTATAGCTTCTGAACTCATGTGCAGAAGCCTTTTTTTATTTAAAGAATTGTTAAAATTATTTAAGTAAATTCCGCTATTTTACTTCCCCTGCATTGTTTAATGCAAAAGTAGATGTATTGTTGCTGATGATGGCTGCAGTGAAAGCAATTTATTTAATCCGTTGTCTTGTTCTCTTCCGTCCAGACTATCGTGGAACTGACCCAGGAGAGGGACTGTGTCCAACTGTCTCCACTGGCCCCTTGTCCCGCTCAGTCCCCCAACGGCTCCCCCAGCATGAGGAGGACAGAAAGTCGGCAGCACCTCTCTGTGGAGTTGGCCGATGCCAAAGCCAAGATCAGACGCCTGCGGCAGGAACTGTAAGTTCTGTGATCTTATCTTCTGTGACTGTGAAATGTGGCGGACACATGGGGAGGAAGAGACGAAATCTAAATTAGCCCTCACTTCGGTCTCGAAAGCACATTTATGCACGACAGTTCACCCACGCCGAGGATATGATGCTCGAAACTTTGATCACATTTTTAACTTCCAGCTCATGAGAGTGCCCTGGTTCTGCTAGAAGTTCCTGAAATTACAAAGTCATCTATTAACTACACTGTTTGGTGACCAAATAACTGATGCCTTTAAACTGTAACCCTATCATTTAAAGCTCTCTTTGCTTTTACAAAAAAAAAAAAAAAAAAAAAAAAAAAATATATATATATATATATATATATATATATATATAATATTTTGCTCTATGGTCTTATGAAGCTGTCTTCTGCAGGCTTTATGGGGGGAAAAAAGAAAAATCATTGGTGTGACTCGGAAGCTGTGGAGCTAAATAAATAGGTTTTTCAGACATGACACATCAAGTTGAAAGAACAACTGTGACGAAGCAGAATAGAGTAGTCACATGAGGCTCTCTCACAAACCGTGGCCTTATAAAGTCTGCATGAATAACAAAGCTTCCGTTTCAAAGCCTGTTAATCTTTAGTCAGTGCTTAGCTTTCTCTCATTCAGCATGAACTTTAAATGGATGTGTTTCAATGTTGTTTACTGGACTGGGTTTTGTTGTTTCTCTAAGGAGGAAAGTAACAGACTTTATTGCATCATGAAGCTGCTGTACATGATTGAGATTGGAATTTGGTCTGTGTGGATAATGGCCTGCAAAAATGGATTGTGGTGATCCATTCCTGCGGCAGAGGTTTTCCTCGGAATTGGAAAGATGCAGCGTGTGAAGATTTGGGGATTTGCATAAAGGAGCTGTCTGTCAGCAGCTCTGGCTTTGAAAGTAGAAGCTTAAAAAGTTAGAGAACTTGAATTTGGACTTTATGCTTTCTAAGTGTGTTGATCTGGAGCTCTGTCATGCTGATATTTTTGTGGCAAATTACATGGGCAGCTTTGGCTCTATTTACTATTTGGGGTTTCCCCAGAAGAAATCTGGGGCAAAACATTTGATCATTTGAAAACCATTTTTTTTATGTCACAAATTAAAAATATGCTGTTACTCTGCTTAAGTACAATAAATACTACATACGTCTAGGCAAGTGAAATTCTCAAAGTTTGCTCTTACTCAGCTCAAGTCATTTTCTGGTTAGTTACTCCAGTAGTTCATACTACACTCACACAAACAGCATTTTTAGGATTGCATTGCCTTAAAAGAAGTCCCTCCATCTCGCTGAAATGCCATTTATAACGTGAATGTATCTAGTGGGATGAGATATTTAGACTAAAAATAAGGCTTAACAAACTAAAATTTTGCAGTGAATCTATGAAAATATCTTTGGCTATCTGAAAATTCTTGGACATGTCCTTGTGACTTATGGTGAAATAGCACAGAAACATACGAGTAAACAAAGCAGACTGAAACGAATGCATGTTCTCCCACGGTATTAACGTCCACATTTGCGTGGGATGCAGGCCACTTAAGTCGTCAATATTAATGGCTCTGCTTGTGGAATACAACAAGCACGTTTGTCACATGAGCATCGCCAAGTTCTGTCAATGAGCCCAGAGCCTTTTTCTTTTAGAAAAGCATCGCTGTTGTCGTCTCAAACACACTCCCTCCTTGACCTACATTATTGTTTCCCATCAGAGTCGAAACAAGCTACATTTTGTCAGTTGCCTTGGTTCTGTTTACTTGTTACCATGGTAGAAAGACAATAGCATGTGACAGGCCCCACACAGAACTAAGAAGAGCTTTGAGTCGATGTTTTCCATGCAGAAGTCTGGTGACTCTGCTGGGGAGTGTGTGATGAGACAAGACAAACATGCACATTACAACAATACCAATACAGGCAGATGAGTGCGAGGGAGAGAGGAGGATGTTTGTTTATTATTTCAGAACTGGCTACTGGAGCGGTTCTCCTTGCAGCTTTCATTTAATCTTGACCCGAAATACAATGACTTAAGTTTTTTTTTTTCACAGCTGTTTAGAAACATAGGTTTTAATCCTAAATAACTCGACGTATTTCAACAGTGACTTAAAGCTATGGACTATGGTTGGGAACAATTACTGTGAATGTATTCTGATGTATTATGAAGAGCACAAGTGTGTGAGATAGCTCTCGCGCAGCACGTGTTGGAACATTAACATGAGCAGAAGAACCAGCTGCATCTTTGTAATGGACCCAGTGCTAATCTGCCATGCGAGGGCTGACAGGTGTTTGTGATTTGGGAGGAAGGAGGCTTGTTGGGGACGTTGCAGCAGCAGGAGGGGGAAGCAGGGAGTTCATCACATTGTGCCTCCAGAAATGAGTCTAGCACTTCCTTGTTTGGATGTTTAATCATGTTATCACTGGTCAATATGTTCAATTGGATACAGACGTCCTTGTGTAGACAGTGTGACAAAATAACTTGTTTTTGTAATACTACGTAAAAGCTCCTTTTGACCTTCTGAGTAGATATTAGATTTTTTTTTTTTTGGTTGTATTTTTTTCTTCTCCCTCTGAGACACCCCTTATGCTGGGGGAAAAACCCTCCCAAACTGTTTATTTTTTTTTTATTCATTTATTTATTATTATATTTATTTTGTAATACAGCTCAAAAATATTTCCTTGCGTCAGTGAAAAAAAGTTTCTCTAGATGTCAGTGTTTGTGTGAGTATTTACAGCATTGACCCTGTCCCCATCTGAACTATTCAGAAAATCCTTTCTAAAATGTCGAGCCTCTTTTTTCAAATGTCAATACAATGATTTACTGAGTCTGAAATGGAAACAGTCCTCGAGGGGAACATGCTATTAGCGGAGTTAGTGGTTGTAGCAGTATTACACACTGCAAAGCTTATTTAATTGTATATTTTTAGACAATTCTGACTTGAATTCACTTGTACAATAGTGTTGTCCTGTCTTGTGTTGTGGTACAGGGCAGGAAACATGAGCAACATTTCACCTCTTCACGTCCTCTCTTCCTTGCTTACAGGAGGGTTCTCTATTAACACACATGGCTGTAGTTTCTTTACTGGTCTGAGGTCCTTTTAATGTTTGCATATAAAGACTGATCATATTTGCTTGTGTACAAGTTACATTTTGTAAACCAATTATCCACGACAATAGAATCTGATTTTAATGTTCTTTTGATTCTGTTCTGTCTGATGAATTAACCGCTGAACGATCTGCAGGGAAGAGAAGAGTGAGCAGCTCCTGGACACCAGACAGGAGCTGGAGAACATGGAGTCGGAGCTGAAAAAGCTCCAGCAGGAGGTAAAACCAAGTGTCAATTTAACACCTTAATGCCGTCAGAACGCACACACCGACACACTGGTCCAGATTCCTGTCTGCTTGACCTGCTCTCCTCCTCTGAAACACTCTGTTTCTGCTGCCAATTTAAATTAGCGTGCCTGCGACTTAGCTTGTTAGAGGCTATTAGAGATATCTTTAGTGCAGCAGACGCCTTGTATGACTTCCGACTGGGAACATTTAAAGTGACTGTGAAGCAGGTTGATGGGTTCGGCTGAAGCAACACACCCTGGGTTAGCTACTTCATGCCTGTCATTTCATAATTGTTAGATTTCAGTTAGAGCTGTGATGTTCTCTTATGACTGATTTGTTTCCATAAGTAATGCAAATGGAACCTCCTTAAAATACCTTTGATAATAATAAATGCAGTTAGTTGTTTAACACATAATGTGAGCATTAGTCGTTCTAATATTTAATTACATCACCTGTGCATTTCTTTGTGTGTAATGCCTGCCTGTCTCTCTCACAGAGCTACCAGCTGCTGTCTGACGCTCGGTCAGCCAGGGCATACCGTGACGAACTGGACGCTCTGAGAGAGAAAGCCAGTCGAGTTGACAAGCTGGAGAGCGAGCTGAGCCGATACAAAGAGAGACTGCATGACATCGAGTTCTACAAGGCCAGAGTGGAGGTACAAAGCACACACCCAGTGAAAGATTCTCGGGCCCAAGTTGTCACGGACAAACAGTTACAAAATGGGCCGTTATAAATGACCAAAATAGGTAATAACAAATTACCAAATTGGATGGTAACAAATAACCAAATTGGATGATAACAAATGACCAAAACGGGCGTTAACAAATGCCCTAAATGGGCAGTTACAAATGACCAAAATGGGCGGCAACGATTAACCAAAATGGGCGGCTACAAATGACTAAAATGGGCGGTTACAAATGACCAAATTGGGTGGTTACAAATGACCAAAATAGGCGACAACAACTTACGTTATGTATTTTATTTATAGCTATTGACAAATCTCTGGAATTCTGTTTTATGTTGATGCTTATTGAAAATATTAAAATTGTGTGGTTAATATTTATGGCCGTGGTGGATTTCAGGAGTTAAAGGAGGACAACCAGGTCCTGCTGGAGACCAAGACAATGCTGGAGGAGCAACTGGATGCCACCAGAACTCGCTCAGATAAACTGCACCTCCTGGAGAAGGAGAATCTGCAGCTGAAGTCAAAAATCCATGACCTTGAGATGGTGATGATTTTTCACTCGCTCACAAGTTTGGAACGACTCCAGCCCAGCAGGGTTTCTCACGCCTCTCTTCTGCCACAGGAGCGAGACCTGGACCGGAAGCGTATGGAAGAGCTGCTGGAGGAGAACCTGGTGCTGGAGATGGCCCAAAAACAAAGCATGGACGAATCCTTGCACCTCGGCTGGGAGCTGGAACAGCTTTCCAAAACACCTGAAATCACTGAAGGTCGGTGAAAAAGTGGGGTGTAGTCAACTGCTGAGTTTAATAGTGTCATAATTTTTATGACCTCTTGAAGGCTTATTCAAAGTTTAAATGGTTATCAGCAGTTTTTTTCTTCCTTTACACCTTGTTTTCTTGGTTAAGTCCGGTAATTAATATTCAGAGGCTTCTAGAGGATAATCTGAGAATGGAGTTCTAGAAGCTGTTAAGTGGCTTAGGCTCTTTGGTATCTGGATAAAGACTTTTGTGGGGCTTGGTGAAATGACGCCGACAAAAAGAGCCATGTACTTGATCAAATGATTGCCAGAGCGCTGACCTCTCTGTCGTTTGTTGCCTCAGCTCCTCAGAAGTCCCTGGGCGATGAGGTGAACGACCTGACGTCCAGCCGCCTGTTGAAGCTGGAAAAGGACAACCAGACGCTGCTGAAGACTGTGGAGGAATTGAGAGGAGCTGGTGGACCCGACACTGCGGTCAAGCTGGGCAAAGTCAACCAGGAGAATCAGAAGCTGGCGAAAAAAGTATGTCTTCACCATAGCTCAAGTATGTGTTTCTCTGAAGAAACTTCGGTGAAGGCCCAGTTCTTGTTGTTCAGTGCTGACGTTAGCATACTTGAGCAGCATACTTCACCCTTGCACTCTTTCACCCAGTGACAGATGAAAATAAATAAGCCTCATAAGGAGAGAATACTGGGAGGGGAGGGGACGAGGAAGAAAGCGAAGCTGTAAATTCCATGGATGCTGCTACGCTGTTTTCTTCTCCAATCTTTGACACTCGAATGCCCCTCACTAAGAGAAGACACTCAACTATTTTGGGAAACATAAGCCTCTCTATGCAGCTCTCAGTGCAAAGTAAACCTTGGCCTCTGAGTGAGCGTATGTATTTCTGAGGTTTTTTGAAGTTGGAAGTCAAATCGCATTAATGTATGAAAGAAGCTGCTAATGCTATGACAAAAGGCTTCTTAAAGATATTACAATGTGTGTGCAGAAACTGTGGCCTATTTTTGTCCATATTACCACCAATAAAGATGTTTATTTAATTGTTTTTATTTATTCTTGAGTGCTTAATGTCTTGGCAAACAATTTGTCAAATTCGTAAATTTGAATTAAAATATTTGAAAATAACTTCTGATTCAAATATGTAATAATACATCAATAATAAACAGAGCAAAATGCTATTGGAAAAGAGAAGTTTAAATTATTTAATTTTTTTTTACCAAAATATCATAGCATGTCCCCACAGTGAATGTCTGAACATAACATCGTACTGACCACTGTTAAATGTAAAATCGTATCTGGTTACATTTGAAGTTCGAACTGTTTGAACAGCTTGCATCTATTTCTGCATTCTATATTCTCAATATATCCTTCCTTTCATTTGTTACAATTTTCTCCCTTAAAGTATGCTGGTTTGGTGTTTGCAGCTGGAGCAGCTGGAAGGTGAACTGTCAGCAGACAGAGAGTCTCTTCGTAGCGCCGAGGCTCTAAGCACCGACCTGATGAAAGAGAAGGCCTTGCTGGAGAAGACTCTGGAAACACTCAGGGAGAACTCCGAAAGACAGGTACACACAGTTTTTGCCATCTCCTCAACTTAAAATCAATTGATAGACTCATGCTGATGTCTTAGTGCTTCTATACTTCAGTGCAGTGCAAAGGTCCTGTCTACCTTTAAGATGAGGCCAAATATGACCTGGACAGTAGAGACTGGTGAAAACTTGAAGCCAGTACTGGATAATTTCAACATTAGATCTGCCCTAATCTGAAGAAGTATTTGATGTGCAGATCAGTGATCATTTCGTCTCACTCAGCAGTGAGAATGTGTGCCGCATTGCTGTCTCAATAATTACTGGTTTCCTTTGTTTTATGCTTTTATCTGTCTACAACATTCCTTGTTAAATGTGTTCCCATCAGAGTGCGGTCTCCCTGACTTGGTCTGCTAAATTCTTTTCGAGAGCTTTCCCACTGATATTGTGTGCGCCTTGTCTTTAAACCACACAACCTTTCTGCTCTCACTTCTCTCCTATGATTCTCCTTTCACTTTTGCAGCCTGTTGTCTGTCACAGATCACACCTGTTAGTCGTCTCATTTCACCCTGCCTGCACTCTCCCCTCCTGAACTCTTGTCTTCACTACTCCTACTGCATGTGTCGTCACCGTTCCTCCCGTCGCCTTCTCACTCACGTATTCCATTATTCCCTTTCTCTTCAGCTATATTTTACTTTCACAAAATTCACAAAGACAGCGATGAATATTTTATCATGCAGATATGCTGAAAATAATTTGTAATTCCCTTTCACAAGTTAAAGTTGGATAAACTCCGTCTACCAGTGAGTAAAGTTGTCTTATCTGCTGTGTCCCAGATTCAGTTTGTGTGTGTCGAGAGACTAAATATTTCTCTATAGTCTGATATTTCGAAATCCAGCCTTGATAAACAAAACGGGTAAATTAAATTATTAAAGATGACAAATCAGTCTATATGACATGTTCCTTATCAGATATTTAAAAAATGTTGACGGCACGATTTTATTTTCACTCTTGAGGTGCAATGGCAGCTTGTAATTAAATGAAACATTGAAGCAGAACAGTGCAACATTTGGTCTCCCCTGATGGTCCAGTCAGCCTCCCAGCTTAACTGCTACCAGTAAACAAGTTTATCTTAATCATAAAAGTTAAAGTTGGTACTCAGCCTGTCAAATACATTCCAGCCTTGAAACAAGACCTCCTTTCTTCTCTGCAGCTGAAGGGTCTGGAGCAGGAGAACAAGCACCTCAGCCAGACCGTGTCATCTCTGCGCCAACGCTGCCAGGTCGGCGCTGAGGCTCGTGTCAAGGATGTGGAGAAGGAAAACCGGATCCTTCACGAGTCCATCTGTGAAACCACCGCCAAACTGAACAAGATGGAATTCGAGCGGAAACAGCTACGTGAGTATTGTTAGTGATCAGCCAACATGGAGGTCTCACTTGTGGGGGCAAAAGGTGTTTTCTGTCCATTAAACATGCTTAAAACACCCAGGAGAAACCCGCCTTATGCCACGCTGAGCCGTGGCCCTTCAGTGTTGGTGCTTTGGGTCATTGAGACCCAACAATCCAGATGAATCGGTTGTGCTCTAATCCTGATGCTGATTCATAATTCTATTAAACACATGTCCTTCAAACATAGGCAAAGACCTGGAGGTGATGAAGGAGAAGGGCGAGCGAGCAGAAGAGATGGAGATTCAGTTGCAGAAGCTAGAAAGAGATAATGAGAGTCTACAGAAGAAGGTGGCGAGTTTGGGGATCACCTGTGACAAGGTCTGTTGTGCCCTCACTCAGCTCAACTACACACAACTGTCGGGGGAGTTAGAAACTGTCTCTGGGTGCAGGTGTCGTCCCTAGAGAAGGAGAACACTGAGTTGGAGGCAGAGGGCCGTCGCTTGAAGAAGAAGCTGGACACACTGAAGAACATGGCTTTCCAGTTGGAGGCCCTAGAGAAGGAGAACTCTCAGTTGGAACAGGAGAACCTGGAGCTGCGGCGTTCAGCTGAGAGCCTGCGGTCAGCTGGCGCCAAAGCTATTCAACTGGAGGCGGAGAACCGGGAGCTGGAGAGTGAGAGAAGTCAGTTGAAGAGGAGTCTGGAACTTCTCAAGGCCTCAACCAAGAAGACTGAGCGATTAGAGGTAAGGCTGGCATCCATTTCTTCTTTGAGTCGAGAATATAATCGCATTCTAATCCCTACTTAGGTGAGTTACCAAGGGTTGGATACAGAGAACCAGCGTCTGCAGAAAGCACTGGAGAACAGCAGCAAGAAGATTCAGCAGCTGGAGGCAGAGCTGCAGGAGGTTGAGTCTGAGAATCAAACCTTGCAGCGAAACCTTGAGGAGCTCAAGATCTCCAGTAAACGTCTGGAACAGCTGGAGCAGGAGGTAAATATTGTGGATTATTGTAGATTGTGGTTTCATTTGGGTGGTGATTTTTAACTCAGTGCGGATTCTCCAGAACAAGGCGCTGGAGCAGGAGAGCTCTCAGCTGGAGAAGGACAAAAAACTGCTAGAGAAGGAGAACAAGCGTTTGAGACAGCAGGCCGAGATCCGTGACTCAAAGTTGGACGACAGCAACCAGAGAATCTCCTCCCTGGAGAAGGAGAACCGAACTATGGGCAAGGAGATGATCTTCTTCAGGGACTCCTGCACCAGAGTCAAAGACCTGGAGAGGGAGAACAAGGAGCTGGTCAAACAAACCTCTATTGACAAGAAGACCCTGATCACACTCCGAGAGGTAACGGTTCAAATTATATTTAACACATTTAACGGTCATTTAATGATGCATGAAATGTGCAGAAGAAGTTAGTTCAGTTCAGTTAGCTTTTGAAACCTATCATGAGCGAGTAACTCTTGAGTGACAGTTCTGCTGCTAGTGACAGAATTTAAGAGTTAGCTTGAGAATGTTCATTTAGGTTGAAAAATATGTTGGAAATCAGTTTTACATTAGTCAGAAGGTCAGTTGTTGATTCACATTTTCACCATGAGTCTCACTCAAATCATGCAGCAGCAGTCCGTAGTGGTGACACCACCAGGCTGCTCACTCCTACCTCACCTGCTAAAACCACTTATAAAGTCATCCAGAGAAATGTATGAATGTATTGAAATTCATGTCCTTAGTTCGCTTATTCGTTTTCCAAAGTTGAAAAAGATATATTATTTTTTTCTGCCATTTAAACTGAGTGAAAAAAACTCTCAGTAATGTTACACAGATGCCAGAATTGATGTGATGTGAAGATGGAAAAATGGGCATTTTTAGACATGTTTATATTTGTAGTGGTTATGGTGCATGAATAATATCGCTGGTCTTGTTTGCCTGTGTAGGAACTGGTGAGTGAGAAGCTGCGCACCCAGCAGATGAATAATGATTTGGAGAAGCTGACACATGAGTTGGAGAAGATCGGACTCAACAAGGAGAGGCTTCTGCATGATGAGGGCTCTGATGACAGGTAGAACTAGGATCTTGTTGGTGCTACTGACCTCAAAAGGCTAATATGGTTTTGACGACTAAATTATTATTTCCCTGATCATATGTGCAGGTACTTTTTTGTGATGTGCCTAAAACTTGGGAATTAAATTTTGGATCAATTCTTTTCAGATTCAAGCTCCTGGAGACTAAACTAGAGTCCACATTGAAGTCATCATTAGAGATTAAGGAAGAGAAGATCGCCGCCCTGGAGGCCAGACTGCAAGAGTCTTCAAATCTCAACCAGCAGCTTCGTCAGGAGCTCAAAACGGTCAGTAGCCAGGTTTGAGGTTAGCTATAAGACATGTCTGCATCCCTCAAAGCCAAAACTGTAGATCCACTTGGGAGCAAGCTTTGGTAATCTCTCTTTGAACCTCTAATGTTTGGAGCTCCTCAAGGATGATACATTATTTATTCCACCACTTCTATTACTGGTTTATGTATTTATGAGGCGGCAGCCATCTGTGGGTGTGGAGCCTGGCTGCACTTCTTCTCTGTGTTTGTAGACAAATAACCTCCCAGCTGAAATGTTGTCATGATTCAGGACTGTTTTTCATAAGCATTTGAGTTATTCATAAGTATTTGCCAACCCACAGGTGAAGAAAAACTATGAGGCGCTGCGTCAGAGGGAGGAGGAAGAGAGGATGGTCCAGAGTTCACCCCCTAGAGGCATGGAGGACCCTCAAGCTGTCAGTAAATGGGAGAAGGAGAGTCACGAGGCCACGAGGGAGCTGTTGAAAGTCAAGGATCGACTCATCGAAGTGGAGAGGAATGTAAGGCGGCACAACTCGACTAATACGACTCACCAAGACGCTTCATTCACATTCTGTCGATGGCTAATGCTTGTTGAATGCTTGCCCAGAATGCTACACTGCAGGCTGAGAAGGCAGCGCTGCGGAGTCAGCTGAAACAACTTGAGACTCAGAGCTCGAATCTACAGGCTCAGATTGTTGCAGTGCAGAGACAGACCGCCTCCCTGCAGGAGAATAACACCACTCTGCAGACGCAGAACGCCAAGCTTCAGGTATTTATTTCATTATTTCCTTTGGGTATGGATTTGTTTTTTTGTCGATTTAAAACCACACAGTCAGTGCTGAGATTTGTGATGTGTCACCCTATTTTCCTATTGTTCAATAGCTGTAAAAAATCCCAAAACTGATCTGTACTTTTGGCAACGTCAGTCCATGAGTGACTGGTTCCTGCTTTTCACAGATTCAGATCTCGGGTATCAGATGCACTTTAAAAATACATTCACGAAGACGATCGATGTTGGTGCAGCTTGGTATATCTGGATGGAAATCCCATCATCTAGTGTCCAAATCAAATCAAATGCACATCATCATCCGTCTCTGAAGCAGGGCTCATCAATTATTTGTTTTGGATTGACTTTTAATGCTTTTTAACGTCGCTTTGTCAGTAATGTAACTTGACTTATTATTACAAATCTCTGAAATACTTCATTTAGATTTGTAATAAACAACATTTCCGTTTTATTTTAGCTGCAGTGTCTAGTGGACCATGTCTCTTTTATGAAGGAAGCAATGTAAATCAGTTGAAGACAGGAGTAGGGAAGACTGTCACAAAGTGCAGGAACAATAGACAGGATCATTTTGACTAGTAACATTCGAAGGTCAACAATGGGTAATTGTTCACCTAAATTTACATCATTAAAGCCAACAGCAGATGGTAATTTTAATGGTTGGATTATTAATACACCACGCAGTCTGGTAAACTTGTAAAGAAGTTGTGATGACCTTTGGAGTTTGCGGTTAGAATGATCTGTACTGTCTTGTTCATGTACTCTGTGATACTGCTGCGGCGCACCAAATCCTTCTGTTGATTTTATACTTTCTTGTTTGCATCTTTGAAAGCAATTCTGCTGCACATGGAACATCCTCAGCAAGAATAACCTTGTGAATGAGTCCATCCTGGAAAATATGTCCGGGCTGGCGCTGGTTGGTGATCTCAGGTTTTGCATGGTTCAATGCAGTGCAGTCGATCAGGCTTCACTTGAACGTGGGGGCAGTAACAGTAGAGTTGATGCATCGGTTGCACCATGAACTGAGCTAACAGATTGCATGTGATTGAAAAGTAGAACAATGGGGTCATTGGGCCCAGTTCTCCAGTCATCATGGAGAAAGACGAACCACCAAAAGCCAGTGTTAGCACAGCTGGGTTCTGTATGTAGAGAGCCTGTACATACTAAACTAGGTGATAAGTCTTGAAGGTGGACTGTTGTCACTGTATTTTCATTTATGTAATGTATTACATCACTGTAACATCTAGGCTACTTGGAAGGGATCCTTCAAATTCAGGGGTCTTATTGGCTCTCTGGCAAATGAAGATAATGCTGCAGATTTACTGGTCTGATGAATGTTAACTGTCCATCATAATGGGAGATGGCATCTGGATTAATATTTATCTTTGAGTGCCACATCATCAGTCTCTCTCGCCCTGCAGGCACTTGCCTTACTGACCTGCTTAGCTAGCTGGTTTGGATTTGGATTTGTGTTTGGCTGCTGTTCAAACTCGGCTTATCTACTCCAGGATTTGCACTGACCGCTGGCTTCTCGCACTCTCTGTGTGTCAGTGTAATGTTCGATGGTGTTTTAAGCAGGTTGTTTGTGCACCGGAACATATGTCAGCATGTCTCGTCTGTTTGTGAGGAATAAATCTGTGTCTGCACCTGGAAACCTGTGGGGATGTTGGCACTCACACCTGTTGGTTGTATTGTCCATGGATGACTTTCACTCACGCCAAGACAACCTTCACAGGTGGAGAACTCCACCCTGAGCTCCAAGAGTGCTGCCCTCATGGCCCAGAACGCCCAGCTCCAGAGCCAGCAGAGCAGCGTAGAGGGTGAAAGAGACGGGGCTGTGAGGGAGAAGGAGGAGGTCAGATCCACGTACGAGATGCTCCTCAGAGATCATGAGAAGCTGGCTGCCCTCCACGAGAGGCAGGCGGTGGAATATGAGGCTCTGATTGGGAAGCACGGGGGCCTGAAGAGCTCTCACAAGAGCTTGGAGCAGCAGCACAGAGACCTGGAGGACAAGTGAGTACAGAAATCACTCTGATGTAGGACACGATTTTACATCATTGTGCGTCTTCTGATGCCTTCAGGCACAAGCTGCTGCTGCAGAAGAAGAGTGACTTGGAGGATCTGGAGAAGAACCTCAAGGATCAGCAGGAAAAAATGGCTTTAGAGAACCAAACGCACCAATCCACCGCTGACCAGTGCAAGCAGCTCAAAGAGGAAAACGACAGGTAACATCATGTTCATGCTTTGAGTTGGTGAGGTATCTCAACCTGACTGATCCACAGACTGAACACAACATATCGTCAGCTGATGAAGGACAACGAGAGTCTTCAGCTGGACCACAAGAATATTAAGAGCCAGCTGAACAGCGCCAAGCTAGATCAGACCAAGCTGGAAGCCGAGTTCTCCAAACTGAAGGAGCAGTACCAGCAGCTGGACATCACCTCCACGAAACTGACCAACCAGTGTGAGCTGTTGAGCCAACTGAAGGGGAACCTGGAGGAGGAGAACCGTCACTTGCTGGACCAGATCCAGACTCTTATGCTGCAGAACCGCACACTGCTGGAACAGACCATGGAGAGCAAAGACCTGTTCCACGTCGAGCAGAGACAGTACATGTAAGGTTCCTCACTCGTCCTCTGAACTTGGATGAAGCACACAGACAGTAATAATGGTGTTCTTCAGTGACAAGCTGAATGAGCTCCGGAGGCAGAAGGAGAAGCTGGAGGAGAAGATCATGGACCAGTACAAGTTCTACGACCCGTCACCACCTCGCAGGTGCAAAATAATTTTTGTCTGTAACTCACATTTCTTGACAGAAAGCATGGTTGTGGTAGTTATCAACATAGTCTCATAAATATAAACTTTTTTTAGGCGTGGCAACTGGATCACTCTCAAAATGAGGAAGCTGATCAAACCCAAGAGCCGCGAGAGGATGCGCTCTCTGACGCTGACCCCGTCCCGCTCCGAGTTGGCCGATGGTTTCTTGTCCTTCCCAGACAGCCAGGACAACTCATCAGTGGGCTCCGGCTCCAATTCTCTGGACGACACCCTCACACAGAAGAGAAGCAGCAGTGAGTCAGGAACACACACTCATGCAGGATTCTGTGATCACTGAATGACTGAAGTGCGAGTGGTCCGCCGCGTTTCTTTCCCTCCCCTAACTGGTCCTTCACTTCTGTCTCTCTCTTTGCGAAAGGGAGGCGAGGGCGTCAGCCCCATGCACAAGTGCAGGGTTCCAGCAACGGTATGCTGCGGATGGTGTGGGTGGGCGGGGAGTGTGACCCGACTGTCACGTCTCTTGGGGCATGTTTTCGTGAGTTCATTGTCTGTGTCGGTGGGTAATCTTTAGAGATGAAGGCTGAGCTGCACAGAACAGAAAAGCTGGTTGTTACGAGATGCACTTCAACAAAAGTGTATCTCCTGCGGTCATGATCCATGTTTCAACCCTCTGATCTGTGCAGCTCCTCCAGTTAACAACAGTTTAGCTCCATAACTATTAAATGGTGCATTTGGTAAACAGCACGCTCTGGTCTCTGTAGCTTACAACTACTTACACTCAGGAATGAAGAAAATAATTTTTTAAAGCTTAACACACATTTTTAATAGGTGCAGTTCCTCTTGCTGAAAGGGAACCTATTGATATATTTTGAATTGTTTATGGTTGTTCATCTAATAATGTCTGGATTTATTTGTTGACTAGCATCTGATTAGAAAGATTTCGTCCCTGCGATCTGCTTATTTGAGATAATACACTTGTATTTAATTACATAGACATAATAGATGTTAGGAATATAACACTGTCAAGTGCTTCTCAGACAACTGGCTAACTGGTGGCAAAGCATATTGGAATGTCTTTGTCACTAACTGGCTTGCATCCTGAAAGCGAGTTGCTTATTGTTTTCAAGTCGTGTGAGAAATGAGTGTTATGTAGCGCTTGGCTTTGTATAAAACATAAGAGTATGAGCTAGTTAAAATATATTTTGTTCATACGTGTTTGAAATGTAAAAAAACAAGTGCAAGTAAGTTATAATAGATGCAGTATTTTATTAGTGTTTTAAAAAGGTACATGAAATCACTCAAAAACTCTTGCACCCTTTAATATTCTCCATCCACTGTGTTTCATGTAGGCGTGGTGTGGTCTTGTGTACAGACTGACCGTGTGTGTGTGAGTGTGTCAATGTGCAAGAGCATTGGGATATTTTTTTTTAATCTTCATTGAGTGGACGGCCTGTGCCTTCTCTAAAGATGTTTCATGTAGATGTCCAGTGTCGCATTGGTCTTTGACCAGTTAGTGTTAAAAGTGTTTGCTCAGGGCATGAGCTGGCAGACACCAGGAAGAACCTGTCGTCACACCTTCTCATATGTTTCCAGTGCTTGTGTCTCTTCATTCCTCGTCTACTGTCCAGCCGTGCGTCCAGCGGGCGAGGTCTCTCCCCTGGCTCTCTATGTGAACATGTTAACAACATCCCTCTGTTCTGTTCCTTTCTCCCCCCCCCACCTCTACCCCGTCTGTCTCTGGCTGTGCACGGACAGCTATAAAAAGGTTGCCTTTCATGAGGAACAGATCCAAGGACAAAGACAAGGCCAAGGCCATCTACCGGCGCTCCATGTGTAAGACCTCTGTTAGCCGCCACACTAGCCCTCCTGCTCCTCTTCCTCACACCGTCAGTAGCGTGGTCACTGATGTTAGCAGACTGTAGTTCTGCTTCTCTGAAACTAATCGTAGGACTATTCTGACCGAGGGGTTCAATTACACTCAGTTCTTCTGACATCAGTGATACACTCATCTATATATTTCTCAATCCTGCCTTGTGTTTGCCGCCTCCACTTGTGTTCCAGTCTCCACTCTCTTTTTAGTGGAAAAAACACTGAAAAATCCTTCAATATTCACTAACATGTCAACTCACTGTAGACTCTCTTGTAGTTAGTTTCTGTCCTGTTCTAGTCTTGTTTAGCAAAGAAATCAAGATGCAGTAGGCCTCTTTGCCGTGTGCCATTTGGTTTCATTATTTTGGGTGGATGCAGAGTAAAAGTTTGTGTGTTGATGTGTGTATGAAAGCATTTGTCTTCCATGCAGCCGTGGGGTGTTTGCTCCCATCTATCGTGATTGTATAACTTTAATCACTGCCGACCACGCTCACCACGGAGGACTTGAAATTCAGCCTCGAATCTCTCTCTCATCTCTCCATCTGTCTGTCGATAGAGCTGCATTTCAGATCTTTTCCTCAGACTGGGTCACCTTGTCTGCCGTATGCTTGTGCCGGATCGCGGCTCTGCTTGTCTTCATGCTTCTCGACTGTCGTCATGTACTGTGTGCACGGACAGCAACTTTTTTTTTAAGCTTCAGACTGTTGAACTAAGGGGTGTCTGCAGGTCCTTACAAGTGTTTACAAAGCAGTAACCACAAGTCATATTGGACATAGATAAGCAGTATGTTCCATGTATTATATTTTGATTTTTAAAAAAGTCTTTCAAATGCTTGTAAAGCTTATACCTGTAGACACCCAGATGCTCAAGTAATCGTGAACGGCATGCATCTTGATTTGGAGTGGGTGAGAGGTCGACACCTTGTATTAGAATTCATTTACATTCGTATTAAACACTAATGCAACCCTTCATATTTACCAACTAATATGGAACTAGGAAAGCACTCACATTTACGGACATAATGTGTTTTTTTTAATCTCGATTTTATTGCTTTGCAACTATGTTTTTCCTACAATTTGACGCCTCTTTTTAGCACGATGAGCAAAATGGGACAGCAGGTGGCAGTAGCGTGCTAACACTTGCCCGATAGAAAAACAGACGGTTGTGCGAAGAAGAAAGTGTCAACTTTCTCTGCGCATAATCCTTTGAGTGGTTCGTGTTTAAAAGTAGTTCCGAACGTCACCAAGATGTAATCAAATCTTCTTTCCGCCAGATTTGTTCTTAGGTTTTTTAATAATTTAACAGTCGGACAAACTCAAAAAAACTCAGTTCCGTAGCGGATTTTGTGAGGAGTTAAACAATTTTACAGAGTTCCCGGACATGACGCCACGCATCCCCGAACTCTCTGGCATCCTGAAATCTGTCTGGATAAATCTGTTATTGAAACGAATAGAAAACCTTTGGAACTATTCATTAATCTTTATGAAATAACCCAAAGTAAAGGCGTGACATGAAGTGGCCAATTTAAAACATCCACGCTCATCAGTCCTTAACAGACATTGATCTTTGGCGATTGTGTAGTTGACTGAAGTGTATGCTCCTGCAAAATATACAGTCAATAGATGGTTGATTATAATCAGAGCCAATAGCATCACAGTGACCCATGTAGTTTAGAGTTGAATGGTTTGTGTTCCGTCTTAACTTCCTTCCTTCTGTCCACCAGCCATGAACGACCTGCTGCAGACCATGGGGGTGGCAGGGGGTCCCGTGACCCAGTGGGCGGGCAGCAGTGAGAATCTGGAGGGCGACGCCGGAGAGGGTGGTGTGAGCGGAGGGAGACGACGCAGCGGTCAACGCATGAAAGAGCTGGCCTTCTCCACCAACGCTATCGACTGTGCAACTCTCACACTGCCTTCTGCTGGACGCAGCCGGGCCAAACACCGGCTTCAGGTCAAAGGTGAAGGTCAATGGATGCAGGAGTCTTCTGTATCTGCTGGTGAACAATGTCAGTAAGTGCTTCTTCTGTGACAGACAACGTCTCGTGCGAGGACATCACTGGCAACTCGGATGATCCTAAGAGCCAAGGTAGGATAATAGCGTCTGTCCCTCTTATTAAAATGAAGTCCTCTTTATAACAGCGACCCCCTTCCTTTGAGATGAGTCCGATCTGGAGCTGTGTGGGATCAAGCTGGATAAACTTTATTCCCAGTTTAGAACCCAATCCAGGACCCTTAATCTCTGGCCCGCTCACAATTCAGCAGATCTGTGCTGCTCAAGTGAACGTGACCTAGTTATCGATTCACAATCCTTAAGCTTCGTCTTCACTTTCTCCAAGGATGGAAGCTGTTATGCATTCGCTGGCTCGATGGAGACGTGTGTTTAGGAATGTCATACTTCAGCTGGCGTAAATGTAGTATGTTGAAGGGGAAAATTCAAATGTGTGTGGTATGAGAGGAGTAATGTTCGTGGAATAATTTAAATTAGGTGCAGTTAGCTGCATTATTTTCAGGCTAACTGGTCAAAATATATGCAATGGGAGATGTGGTATTTGGATAAAACTTTCATCCCACAGAAAAAAAATGTTGGGAGTGAAAAGTGATGCATGTTTTTCCATGTACATATGTGATTCTGGGAGTGCTGTAATGGCAAACAGCCAAGGGGTGTTGAACTGCATGTCAGACCATCCGAGCTGTTGATGTACTTCACGATAAAAGTCGCTTCCTGATATCGCTTGTGTGAGACTCTGCTGATGAGTTCCTGCTTGCATTAAGAAATCAATGAAGTCCATCACGTTCAAGAGCTTTCGGCAAATGGAGGAAACTGAAGTGGCAGTTAAAGCTCATGAAACTCTGCCCTGTTCACCACTCTGTCTAGACACAGATGCTCGAGTTATGATCATACAATATTGAATCGCTTTTGCTCTCTTTTTTTACCTGAAAAACTACACAACAATTGAAGTAGTTGCTGTTTGTTTTGATGTCTGTCACAACTCCACTATTTCCCGCCCTCCTTTGTGTCTCTTGACGCCATATTGTGGCAGCAAACTGGCTCCGATCCACTTTTACCACCGTCCTGTCTGGCACTGATCCCCTCTTCTTTCTTCCTGCCTGTCTGCTGCCATCTGCTGACCCAGCGGGAGACCTCCTCGCAAACTGTCCCGAGTCCCCGCATGTCCCAGTGTTTGTTATTAATCTGCGTGTTTGTGTGTCTTCCCTCTCGCCCCTCGCTCAGCCTCCAGACCCTCCAGTCTCCATAGCAACAGGACAACCAGTAGCAATAGTAACAATAACTCCCACCTCACCTCCCCTCTGGAGGGCAAAGGTATGCTCTCCCTCTCTTTCCTTTCCTTGTTCTTCTCCTGACTCCTGCTCAGATTAAGATAATGTGCCTCATGTCTGGACGCTTTTTCATTATCTGTAGTTTCACTGGAAACACGCTTTCTAAAGCAGTAGATAAAATTAGAATGTTATTTTTAATATTGAAAAAGACAGTCTGTACTGCTTTTGCCAAGATGCCACCTCACAGGTGTCTGTCCCGCAGGAACCCTGAACGGCAGCTTGAGCCGACCCCACAGCGAGAGCAGCGGCGAGTTCAGCCTCAGTCTGGACCAGGACGTCTGGTCCAGCAGCGGCAGCAGCCCGGTGCAGCAGCCCACCTTGTCCCGCTCGTCCCACCAGAGCCCCCTGCAGCTGCGCCGCTCCCTGGACCCGTCCAGCGTCTCGGGAACGCCCGGACAAACCCAGATCCGGAAGACTGGGTCTCCAGGCAGCGAGGTGCTTTCCCTTCAACAGTTTTTAGACGAGGGTATCGATCCTGCCGAGGTGAGCGTCCCTCTGTGACCTCAGAGATTTTTTTCATTTTACAGCTGATCCAGAATCCAGATTGGGTCACAGATTTTTATTTTATTATGGAGACTGTTCTGCCGACATATTAAAACTATATGTTCATTAAGAACTCAGCCACTCCGTCATTGGCTGGGTAACAGTTCCAGTTGGACTCGGAAATTCCCAGTCGCCCGACTTCCAAAAAAAGTCGGAGAATTCTCACCACACCCAATATGCAATCCAAGATGGCCTCTAAACGTAAACATAGGAAGTAGGAGTTTTGAATCAATGAGACCCGCCTGCGGTTGACAAGGTGCGCTTGTTTTCCGACCTCAATAACTGGCACGTCTCGTTCCCAGATATGACTGCCATCATGACATGTCTGTTTCACTAGTTGCTAGAGATCGAAAGTCCCGGCTGGACTCGTGAGACCCGCCTGATTTTGAAAGAGGTCCACTGAAAGCTTCAGGTCTTGACTCGAGACTTTTCTCTCATCTGCAGTCCGGCAGCCAGGAGAACCTCACCGTGGACTCCCCCCGACTCTCGACGTCCTCTGAGCATGCTCAGAAGGAACGCCCGGCCACCAAGGCCCGGGGAATCCTGCGCTCCTCCAGTGGGAGGGCGGCTCCGGTTAGCTCCGATCGTCCGCCGCGACAGGCGGGACGTCCCACCCTGCGGAAGGCGGAGAGCACCCGGGTCCGAGGCTCCGTCCCCATGCGCTCCAGTCTGTCCACGCAGGGCAAAGCCACGTCGGTGTCGGAGCGTCTGGACTCGGCTTCGTCCACGCTGCCTCGGGCCAGCAGCGTCATCTCCACCGCCGAGGGCAGCACCCGCCGCACCAGCATCCACGACCTGCTGTCCAAGGACCAGCGCCAGCCGGTGTCCGTCGATGCCTCTCCGCCCAGCAAGTCTGGGCCCCGGTCCCAGTCCAGTGAGTACAGCAGCAGAGGCCCCCACCCCGCCTCCGTCCCCCTGCCCAAGTCGCTCAGCTTACCCTGCCACAGCCTGGACGACCCCGACCTGTCCACCCTCGAGTCCTTCCTGGGCCCTTCCTTCACTGTCGAGTCCATGCTCATGGACTCCATCTTCAGCGAGCCCTCGGGCCCAAACCTCCCCTACCTGTCCCTTAACCCCGCCCTGGTCAGTAACATCAGCGGACCCCCTGTCACAAACAAACCTGCCCCCACCCTAAATCAAAGCCCACAAGGGCAAAGCGGTCCAGACTGCGCGAACAATTCGGACGAGCCCCTCGGCCCAGACGACGGACAGTCACTGTGGTACGAGTACGGGTGCGTGTGATTGACAGGGGGGGCGCGGGTCCGGGCTGGCTGAGACTTGGATGAAGACTCCTGCATGAGTTCATGTGTGGCGGGCTTCCGCTTGTACCTTTGAGTTCTCATTTCTGTTCTCTGACGGGACCTTTGGTGAACATTGTTGCTGTTGCTTCCATCAGAGACTATTATCTGTCGGGGTCACTCACTCTGTCGCCGTCTCGGGTCCAGATAATAGATCACTCCTCTCACCGGGCCACCTCCCCACCCCGGCTGCATGTCTCATCTCGATTGTTGTGCTCCAAATGGTTTCTTTCTTTTTTATTTTATTTCTATTATTCTTTTGTTTTGTCAATGTGTGTGTTTGTACACTGGTGCTGATGGGTTCTGGATGTTGGGTCTGACAAAAGTTGGGGTGACGGAATGATGAGGCCTCATTCACAAACTGGTGCAGCTGGCTGAGACCGCGAGGAAGCGCAGGAAGAGAAGATTCCTGATGTGTGCACGTCTCACACTCAATTGGTCACTGTTTTTTTGGAGGGATTTATTTCAAGCTCAAAACACTGAATTCTTAGTGAGACTTGTCAACAAAGGTTTGACTCCTCCCTTATTTCTGACAGAGTTTTGTCGACTTGTGTGTGGAAGACTCTCCTTTCAAAAATGTTCTTCTGTTTTTATCAGATTATTTCTAATAGTTTGGCCACATTATTCATATTTTCTATAACATTCTGAGACACTCATTCACTTATTGTGTCGTATTTGGGGGTGAATTCCGGCAGAGACTGTCAGAGCTGAAGGTGAATTTTTCTGTATTGTGAATGAGGCTGAAATCATTTCACGTGGAGCGGAAGCCTGGTGTTGCACAGAGACGCTGAACTTGGAGACGAGCACGACTCCCGTGCCGAGAACCGTGGAGGAATTGGATTATTTATTTCTGCAGCTTCTGTATTTCCACAGCGAGTGACCCCTTGCCTTTGTCCTGCAGATGTGGAGGGCAGGAAATCTAAAAGCAGGAGTGGGGAGCCCTGCTGACCCCCCACCCTCATCTATCTGCTACTGTGCTGTGAGCGCGTGGTGAGTGCTCCAGCCGGGGGGAGGGAGGGAGGGAGGGAGGGCGAGGTTTCCACAGGGAACCCAAACGTTGATGTAACAGATGTCGTCCATCCTGCTCTGCACTTGAGTCTCCTGCCTTGCTAAGCTGACCCCCCCCACACACGCACACGCACACACGTCCCCCTCACTGTCCGGTCCGTCACCCTGCTCTCTGTCCGGCCAAGTTGGCCGTAGTCAGCCGTGTCTGCATGACATATGGAGAGCTGTTGCTGTGTTTGGCTCCTCAAACCGCTGCCATTCCACTACGGTTTCAATTTAAAGCATATTGACCTTTCACCACCTCAGGATTGTAAATTCTCTATTGAGCATGATTGATGGTTGAGTCAAACTGCACTACCAATTCAGCGATACAATGAGAGTAATATTTGTGTTCTACTAGTGAAGGACCTCAAATGTAATAGTTTAAATACTAGAGTGCTTAAATTATGTACATTAAACCGTGTTAAATTGGATTTATTATTTGAGTTCATTCCTGTTGGAAAGTTCCTAGTTGATATTAAAGTGTTTAATTTATTTAGAGGAAATCCTGGAAATTCAGGGGTGTCGACCTGGAGTGATCGTGTTCTGGACGCTGGGAAATAGTGGAATTAAAGTAGACTTAAATGGAAGTTGGTTTCAGTTTCCAGAGAGCTCTTTCAGTGTTGACTCCTGTGTTCTGTCATTCTTAAGGTGGAATGTCTCAGTGTTGGTGAACTCAGAAAGTTTAGCGGTTTAATGCGTATAGTGTTACGTACATCGCGAAATTATTTATTCTCCTCGCCTACAAAAGTTCATTCACACAATTTCCCCCGTTTTAAGAATATACATGATCGGGCGAGCTGACGTTCTACTTCCGGGTGCGGCATTTTACTTTGAAGGGCTGAGAGCCGTTTTCCTTCGTCTCTGTAGGCTAAACATGCGCCGTTTAAAGTGAAACCGTAGTTGTGGATGTTTCTGCTTCCGGCTGCTTCCTTTAGCTGCATGGCTTCGGTGTCGCACTAAAATATGTCCCCCTCTAGTGACGGCGGACTGCTGCTTCCTGTCGTCCCTAACTCTGTTTCTCTGAAATGTACCGAGGTGTGTTGCATTCACACTCTATGGACTTTATTTCAAATGAATTGTATCATTAAGTCTTTTATTTACTTTCTTTTTTTTACAGTAGAGGAAAAGTTTTAGACATGAAATGAGTTTTTCAAAATAAAAGGTTTTAAATTTTACAATCTTTATAGAAAAATGTTATTTCTGAAACATTCCCTAAATCAAAACCAAAATCACCTTTACCAGGTGAAGTAAAGCTTCAGGGGAAAAAAAATTGAAATGAAATATCATTCATTTCAATTTTTTTTCCCCTGAAGCTTTACTTCACCTGTTTGAATCTGTTCTTGTAGCGGCAGGGTAGGTTTAGTTCTCGAGTGACTGTGGCACACCTCGGTGCAACTGTCTTCACCTCTTTAACCTTCTGTCTCTGCTCTTCCTGGTCTGTCGTCCTGGGCCTCAGGGAGGAAGTGGGATTCTGCTGGTGAGCGTCTGCAGTGAGAAAAGATTGTAACTCCCCCTTTTTTCTTCCTTCTTACTGAACTTTTATTCTGCGTGGAGAAAAGTCGTTTTGTTTTTCCTCCTTGAATCAAGGAAACCAGAGCGTTGGCCTGCCGTCCTTCTGCGAGACGGACTGTAAACATTAGCACTAGTGACTGAGGACTTAAAGATTCAAGTGCCAATGTGTAAGTGGACTTTGCGAGGCGAGGACTCGTCTTCTTGTTCGGCCCGGGCGTCGGGCGAGAGACTGCATGTCGACATAAACAATCTGCATGGAACAATCACCATTCTCCCTCCGTCCGGAGCCTCGTGGACGCCCACGCGTCTGGGATGTGAAGCCATGAGGCGACTGTGGAGGGAGAAGGTCACCAGAGACTCATCATTTGTCTCATCCTAGTCCCAGCTGTTAGAAATGGTTTAGTCAAAAGCACAACTTACTTCTGATCCTTAACTTTTGGGTGAACTTCCTATGACGATGATGAAGAAAGCCTCCTTTTCCACTTTTACATGATTCCATGTGATGTCATTAAAGATCATCAAAATAAACTGCGTCTTTTGTCTTGAAGCGTCTGCACGTTTGGAAATCATGAAAAGTTTTTTATTGAAGTAGATTTTCCATGTGATGTTTCATGGAGTTCATTTCTCTTCCTGCATTTTAGTTTTTAGAGTTTAACTCAGATACACATCATTTAGATTTTTTTTTTTTTGTAGTATACAGTGGTACCTCGGTTCTCGACCACAATCCATTCCAGATTTGTTCGAAATCTGAATCCCATAACAATTAATGGAAAAAGAAATAATGCGTTCCAAGCCTTAAAAGAGGCTTTTGTAGGAGTGAATGTAGAGTGTCTGCTGCAGGTGCGCTGTTCCTCTATGTGTGTGGCCGCTGCATGTGGGAGGGGTTGCTGAGTGAGTGACGTCTCTCCAGAAGTGAAGAGGTGCCCGGTGCGTGTCCAGCTCTGAATGTGCGCTTCAGTGCAGTTTGGCTGTGACAAAGTCATAAACCAAGTAACGCTCTGTCCCAGACTCGCCTCATCCCTGTCCCAGCTCCAGCCCACAACAGGACATCAAACCCTGGAGTGAGCGCTCCAGCCTCGGAGGTGTGGAGAGCGAGCACCTCCCCTGTGACACTCTACCACGGTCCAGTGTGGAGACAGGAAAGGTTTTACACCTCAATATGAAGAAAAAACAGTCAGTAAATGTAGCTAACGGACACGTCTGCATACAGAGGCTGTGTTATACACAATAACAGCGTGTCGTGGGTCAACTGATTGGTCCGCGTATGTTACTAGATGGCACTAAATGGTATAAAAATGATGTGAGGTTTCATTGAACTAGTAGTTCCAAGTCCAATCACAGTGCCACCTAGTGGCCTCTGGAAATCAGGACACTTTCATGAAGCCTCACCTGCCCATCACTAGCATTTCCCATCCAGGGGTGCAGATCTAGAAATGTGTAGAAACAACTGTCAACCAAAACTGATATTTTATTTATTGCCGTTATGTGACCCCAAATCTCAATAAATCATCTTTAGAAACGGACATTATTTACCATAGTTTACTCCCCCATTCTTGAAGCGCCAAGAAAAATCTGGCAACATAATTTTTGACATTTTTTTGCGGCTGGTGACTGAACACGAGCGGTTCAACACAAGTGGAAATGATTTTGACTTCCCGACCCATTTATCACACGCTCCCTATTTATTTGATCATTTCTCTGTTGTCCAAGGCATCAAGTATTAAACGCCGACCGTCACCATGGTAACACTTCAGGTGTGATCTAAAGTCTGCATACACCGAGTGTTGGACAGCGAGAATAGAACTTCAGTTTGCAATGAGTGTTCAACCAAACTACCTGGAGTCTTCCTTTTACATTATCAGCCTGTTATATAATGAAATTGTGTCATGTTTTTTAAAATTATTATTTGAGAAGCAAGGTCTGAACCAAAAAAGTGTCTACAAATATTCAATCATCTAAACATTAACCAACTTTGACAAACATGTACGTAAATATGTTCTCGACTGTTCGTGCAACATTAAAAATAAAAAGTAAAAATCACTTTAGATACGCAGAAGTATTTAAAATGTTCAAGTGGGTGCATCTCTATGGCAGACAGATCGACTCCAAGCATCATTTGAAAGCAGTACGGAGCATGGAGACAGAGCAGCAGGCGAGTCTTTAATGCTCTTATTTTTTATTAAATAGGCTCAGTAATAACAAATCTATCAAGAACAACCATCCAGACAAACACTTGTAATTTTAACTGTTGGACTTTTATTACCAGAATGCTCATGCAAAAAAAGAACCATAGAAAGAACCATAGAAATCCAGCATCCAATGCCATAGCGGCGCGGAGCCTCCCGCCAACACAATGATGCCCAACGTTTGGGAGAATCAACCCACTGTAAGGCTTTTTTTTTTCACTCCGTACATGAGGTGAGATTTCAGGGTTCTCACTGTTGGTCCAGAACCTGGCGGTTCTGAGAAGAGTGATGAGCGGAGACATGCATATTTCCTCGGTGTGTTAGCTGCATATACTGTTGTGAGTCTGTGGGTGTGATATTTGGTCACGTAGTCTATGTACAGTATGAGAGTCCTTCCCTGTTACCCTGTTGTGTTCGCAGATGCGGATCAGAAAAGCAGAAGTGAAACGTCACAGCAGGATGAGGACGACGACTCATGTGTTCTGGTTCAGCTTTGCTGGGTGGAATGTCGTGTAGTTGTGACGGGACTTTCGTAACGTTGCCCCCAGTTTCCGGTCAAATTTATCGCTCCACATTCGTGAAACAGGGTTCGCAGAAATATCATGCGTTCCAACTGGAGATGAGAGCTTTCAGAGGCTGCGTTCACACTACAAGTCTTTTTGGGTTTTTTTTTTTTCATCTGCGTTTCAAACTTTGGGGTCAAAAGTTCGTGACAGCAACACGAAGACGTCAGAGAAGTGACGCGACCATAATCTTGACTCGGACGTCGTTACGGCTTTTGACTTTTAGGTCACGATAGCTTCAGCCAACTCCGACCGCCTCCTGATCCGGGACACAGTGGGAGTAGAGGGAAGAGCAGGATACGGGGCGCTGAGAGACACGGATGCTCAGTGCGGCCTAAGATTCTCAGCCTCATCGCTACTTCTTGACCGTGATGACGTAAGCGCATGCCGTTGTTGAGTAGAGAAAATGTGCGCTAAAATTCAAAAGCTACACTGGAGCCGGTTGTTGTCCAAATTCATACCCTCTTTACAGTACACACTAGTGTAACGTCATAGCGGTCTTCGCCAGTAAAAGGCTGCAGTTCACCCCCAGGACGGGTGGAGCCCGAACTGAAGACCAGTGGTGTGAACGCAGCTCTCACAACAGCCAACAGGGGGCGTCAGTGGTGTGCTTTTTTTGTGTGAGGAATTGAAGACTTTTAGTTTCCACTTGTGTATAAAACTGATTTAACAGCGACATCGAAACACGAACACCTACGACGTTTACAACAGAAGGAGAAGGGACCAGATCCATTGATTGCCTTCAGCAAAGAAACACAAGAGAAAGGTCAAACGGTCCCACAGCCTCCGGCCAGCGTAGCCCTCCTTTCCCATCATGCCTTGGTTTTTTTTTTTTAAATCCATTATTATTGGTCAGAATGGTGGCACTGCATTCCCTTTTGAACATGCTTTTTATCCTAAAATAGTGCCAAGACTTCACACAGGAGAACAGCAAGCCAAGACAGACATTAATACGTTGGTGTTTTTGTGTTTTGTTTTTTTCCTCAGAAGACGACCAGAACAGGAGACAGGCAAAAGGGTGACATCATCGGTACCATCACACGTGTGGTGCTACTAAGGTGACGGGGCCGGTCAGCGGAGGAGTCACGGCGGGGAGTCGGACGGAAGCCTGAAGTTGCAGAAAGTCGACGGCAACAGTCCAGTGCCACTACTGAAAACAAAAACACGTGCTCTGATCTGTAACGCAGCGAGGAAGAACACAGCCGCATGGCGGGCCAATGCTGCCACCTTGCGGTTGGGATTCTGCAACTTCAGGACCAGTCAAACCCGACGCACAAGTGCACATGCAGGGTGTGTGTCTATGTTTGTATTTACAATAAGGGACCTCAAATAATATTTTTAAAAAAACACACCCACAACCCCCCGCCCGCCTTGCACACATGCTCTCATATAAATATCTATTTATACATCTTAAATAATCCCCATCGATCCGGCTGCATCGCTCCAGACAGAAAACAAAAACCAGAGGAGAGGAAGCAGAAAAAAAAAGGTCCCTTCAGTGACGTCTCTGCCCGTGAGAGACTCTCAGAACTGATATGATAGATATTTGAAGTCTGTTTTTATACTTTGCCAGACACAAAAACTCAGACGGGGAGGAGGATAAAGGCTGTGAGAGGAGTGGACTGAGCCCCCCCTCCCCACACACACCACCACCACCACCACCAGATACATGCACGATCTGCAGGACGACACCCCCACACCCTCTCCCCCCACCAGGGGGTCAGCCAGGATTTGGAAGTATGTATATTTGTGTGTTTTTGTTTTGTTTTGTTTTTTTCAATCCTACATTGTGATGTTCAGCCCCCCTCCCCCACCCCACACTTTTGTGTTTTTACATCGTTCCAAGCAGCTTCTTTCCGGCCGGAATCCAGACACGACTCCGACCACGGAGAGTAAATGCTCCAAACACCTTTGGAGATCAGGGAAAGCTAAGGGGGGGGGAGAGAAAGGAAGAGTAGATGTTATTGTGTTACTGTATGACTGCATGACACCAATGACAATTGTTAAGTACGGGTGGTGGGCCTGGACGATACCCGGACATACTACATGAGACAAGCGTAAATACTCTTAAGTACCTGACACCACAATTACAACTAGATACGCTTTTAATACAACAAGTATTTATCATCATATCTACACCTGTATTTATTTGTGGACTGAATAGGTTGTGTTTCAATTGTAGACCAGTCGGGGTGATTTTCAGACGCAGAAGACCCAGCCTGCTTCCGGAACCGACCAATGCGGTGCTGCTGTGTTTTCCTTGGTTCTGATCATGATTGTTTCAGTTTCAACCAAAGCTGTCAGCTGGAACTTTCAATGCTGAAGCCACCAAGTCATTTCAGTCTTTCCTGTTTCCACTCTGATTCGTAGGTAAGATGAGTTATTATTGTGTTCCTTCCAGCTGATTGTAGTTCAAACATGATATTAAACTCTTAAAATTATTTTTTATTTATTTTTTTTATCATTTATTATTTTATATCCTATAATGTCTTCAACAAGCAACAGCCTGGACATATTTTCCATGCCTCAGAGTTTATCTTTTTTGTAAACACAAATGTTTAATGTGTGGCATCAAATGCTTTTATTCATTTCAAGTGTCATTTCATAGTAAAATGTAAGAAATCCCTGTGAGATAAGTCAACACACAGCTCAGTTTAAAGGTGACTCTGAGAATAAACAAGGTGATGTTACAAACAAGTGTTACAGTAACAGTGCTAACAATTCATGAGATCATTTGCAATGGCAGTGCCACAAAGTGCACAAACAAGACAATAACAATGACCCTGAGTGTGACAAAGGTCAAAGGTCATCCCTGTTATTTACACTTCTTAGAAAACACCAACTTCTTTGTTTAGTGACGAAAATGGCACGGTATTAAAGAGAACTTGAAACAGGCCCCAGGCTGGGGCTTGAAGATCTGTAGTTGTAGTGGCTTGTCTGAAAGTAATATAAGTAGGGATGATCTTTGAACTTTGCTAGAATCATCTGTACTGTCGGCATCATTCTTCAGGTCATTTACATATATATTTTTTTGTATATATCTAGTGTTCATGTTACTGAGACAAAAGCATCTTCAGTTGTGGTTGGGTCTTACCTTGGCCCCGGGTCATGGGTTCACTGCAGTGGTGCCGCCGGTGCTCCTGAGCAGTGGAAGTGGACGTTGAGCCACTTGGCGTCACGGCGGTGCCACACGCGCGTTTCCTCTGACTGACAGGAGCGCGGCCGGCCCTGGCTGTCGATGTACTGCGTCAGGCGAATGTAGGCGATGCACGCCGCCTCCTCTCCGATCAGGTGCACGTGGGGGTTGAGGATGGTGGTGTGGACGGGTTTGCTGTTTTTACTCAGAACTGGGGTGAGAAGAAGGGTGGTGCGGGTCAGTACCTAAAGCAGGAAGTGGTCACTGACAACTGTTTTTGGACTGTGGGCAGAAACCAGAGTGTCCAGTGGCAACCGCTTCACTGTTTGTTGTTTAGCTTACTTATGCCATGCCACTGAGTCACACTGTTTTACTGTAAATGACAACAACCGTTTTGAATTAATTTCCATGGAACCCCGGCGCCAACACTTACGGTTCTCAAAATAGAACTTGTGGAAGTCCATTCCCTCGACCAGATTTCCGAGAGCCTCGGGCTCGAAGGAGGTCAGGCCGGGGTCGCAGATTCTCCTGCAGCAGACACGAGAAGTTTTATTGGGAACTGGACACGCTGCGGTTCAGCAGAGACGCTGGGCAGACGTACGTGTAAGCTTCGAAATCCCCGTTGTTGATGGCTTCGATCAGCTGCTCCGTCATTTTGATGATCTCCTGCTTGCGAGCTGAAAGCAGATGTGGTCAGACAGAGAGGACAAAGGTGAGACTGAGGCAATTCGGGGGTCCAGATCGTCCACCGTGTTGGAACCTCTGGCATTTGAGGCCAGTTCATCACACGGTCAGCGCTTCTGGTAATAACCACTTGACATTTACAGTTGCTCTAGCATCACCACAAAGACCACATGTCCGGGACTCGCTGTGCCACACCGCAAAGTAAAGGAGACGTCCACTCATATCACCCGAAAGATGAGGATCAGTTCCTCGACACTGTGTGAATCCCTCCGAGACAGGTAACCTCACACCAGCGTGTTCATGAAGTCTCCAGGAGAGGAGACTCTATGAAGACTTGAAGGAAGTTGCGGCACACTTTTAGGAACTTGCCTGACACTTACTCTTCTGCAGGTTGCAGCTGCTGCTGGCCGACTCAGAACCAGAATTCTTATCTACCTGGAGACTGGGGCTGCTCGAAGCCTCCTGCGCCAACTGACCAACTGCATTCAGGTTAAACCATCATCACAAAATCAATTGGTGGTCTCAAGCCAACAACATGTATTCACTCTGTTGAAGGGGAAATGAGGAGGCGAGAAAACAGCAGAAGGGAGGAAGAACCTTGTGTAATGTCTGTTTAAAAAGTGTCACTCACTGTGGTCAGCTCAAGACATTGTGGATGTCCAAGTAGCAAAATAAAATGATCTATCCAAGCAGTGATGTTGCACTCAAATGGTGTCTTCACCATCACTAAGCTCAAGCCAAATAAACAATAGCTGCCGTTTCTTGACTTCTGAGAGAGAAAAAGCATCAATGACTGAATAGTGTACTGTAAAAATTAAACACACCCAAGTGACGTTCCAATTACATTGGATATTTGAGGGTCACAGAAAATAATTCCAGTTACAACCATAAAAAAAGAGTGGTTCACCAAAAGCCGTTTGATGAACCACTCTAAAGTGGATATAACAGTTTTTTCATCAGCTTCTAACGCTAGGCCTCCCCTGCAGTTCCTAGCTACATACAGTATATATATACATATAGTATATACTCAAAACTGTATTTAGAGTATGAGTACAACAAACAAAAGGAATACAGCGTCCATTTCTGCTGCATCAAAGCAGTAGTGCTGAACGATTTTGTTTACTCTGTTTACTAGATTAAACTCAGGTGACTCTCCGTTTCGTATATTCAGAATTGCAACGGAAAGCGTTAGATGTATCATTTGATTCTTAGTGGGAACATAGCAATAGGAAAATTAAATCACAAACAGAATAAAAACAGGAAAAGTGGCATGTGATTAGGGTGAAGTTCCAGTAGAGGGCAGCTCACAGTTGGTCCAAAGAGAGAACTCAAAGGTTTGCTTGAACTTCAAAGTGAGCAACTGAAGGTGTCGCTGGTTTCAGGAGGAGAAACCTGAAGGTCACCTCAAGGTCAGAGGAAGCAGGTGATGGAGGTAAACCACAGGACTTACAGGTCACAGGTGCGCCCTGAGCAGTCGGCGTGTGATCTTCAATAGTGCTGCTCTGGCTTAACACCGTGCTGTCTGTGCTAGCAGACGCACCGGAAGCCACTGACCCGTCACAGGAAACATGACATCAGAGTTAAAAGCAGCCTTGAAACTGTGAAGATTACTGTCACCAGGATTCTTGAACGCCTCGCAAGCATTGTCTTCTGATACAACGAATACAGAAAGCCCTTCCACAGGCGCAGCTCTTCAACTCTGTATGTCACAGAATTGTTTCGGGTTGGTGCCGAACCAAAAACTGGCCCTCGGACTTTCAATATAAATGTCTCCGGGCACCGGAATATAAAATACAATTATTATATTGTTGTATTTGAAATTGAGCACGACCGTGCACTAACAAATTTAGTTTAAATAAAACATCAAAGATGTTTTCTTGAGTCATTATTCTTTTATTGTTGATTGTTTCACCTTTAGTATTATTTTCCATATTTTATGAATGTAATAATCATTAAAATAATTTAATGAATTATTGATTCTATGATTCTGGAAGGATTACTTTTAACGTTTTATTTTTTTTATTAAAATAAATAAATAAAACAGAAAAAAATAGTATCAGACTTGGAGTAGTGGGAATGATTAACATGAATTAAATAAAAAATATGTATGTTACAATTCGCATTTGAATAAATTTAAATAATGGATAGAAGTTATTAAAGTAATCAAAATGATTAGACCCTTTTTGGTAACAAGGGTTACGTAATCTCTTAACTCAACCACGGTAACATTTAATGAAATAATTACAAAATTAATACAAAACGTAAGTAGACAACAACGTTACTTGCGAAACAATTTTTTTCATTTTTTTTGCACTTCGTAATTATTTCACCATGCATCACTTCAATGTTCTAATATTACCATAAATCGTAAAATAAATGTGAGAATAATCTGAATCATGTCACAAAACATTTCAGTGATGGGAATAAATGTGCATGAATAAAACACGCTGAGAGACTTTCTTTTGATCATTTCCTACAAATAGTTTTACTTCGCAAAATAAGGTATTTACCTCCTCATCTCTGTTGGTCTTCAAAACATTTCTAATATAAGTACAATGTTGACCCCAAGTAGACAACTTTATTTTCAGATTAATAACTTCTAATCATTCATGCTGCAGTACACAGACACAACACAGAACAGTACTCCATGGGTGAGTTCATTCAAAGTCATCCCTGGATCATCTTAAAATGGCTGCTTTTTCCAAAGTTAAATGACACGTGGGTTTACTGATAACAAGTCTCATCGCTCTCGTGAAGTAGAAGCATGCAAAGAAGGTGAAACCTTGACAAGTACCTTTCCTACCTTTCATCTCCTCCTCTTCTGTGTTATTGCAGCTCTCGGTGGAGCCCTGTCGGACGAAAAGCAAAAGGAGATGGAGAGAGGAAAGCAATACAGGTGGACGCAAAGGAAGGAAGAAGAGATAAATACATGAGCCAGTGAGGTCAAGCAAGTGAAGCTCCAGATAAAACATGATGCGACAGTGAGATGGACATGCGGACAGCAGACCTCCGCCCAGAAGCACAAACCAGCCGACACAGCAGTGAGGGGAAGCGCACAGCTACAACACAAAGTAAGTCATTGTGGGATATAATTCAAAATTGTGATGTGCAGGGAGAAACTGAATATTGGCATCAAGTGGTCTTTAGTATGTTTGAAAGCAGCGAGCAGGCAGTGTGGCTCAGGAGAACTTCTGTGGTGGATATTACAGATGTGACTGTTGCTCTGGTTTGGACACACAGAAGGAGCCCCTCCTGCCTGCGCGTGCTAGCGGTGGCTGGTTCTCTGTGTTGGAGCGGCCGCTTACCTTGGTGCCGTCAGCTGGGTTGTGTACAACAGTTGTCTGGGCTTCCTGGGGGGGAGGCAGGAAACACTTTAACATGCAGGGATGGAATGGGAGCACCAGCAGGAAACGCCAGGGAATACAGCCGTATTCCATGACCACACTGAGAGTCCACAGACGGATGTATGCACACCAGTACACAGCGTCACAGTATTCAGGTTATCAGAACAACGACAAAGAGGAGTCCTCGCAGGTGATTCCGGCCTCCAGGATCAAATCAGAGTTGCAAATCAGCCCAGGCAGAGGAGGAGGAAGCCAAGATGCCATGAAAACAGGAAGTCTTTTTCTTCTCATCGGACCATACTGAAATTATGCTGTGATGCAAATTGTTTACTAAGAGACACATCAGCAGGGACTTTTTGCTGAAGGGCTCACGACACACACACAATGTTCAACCCCATAACCTTCTCTGTCTTAGTCAGTGTAGCTACCAGTTGGTTGACAGCCATTCCTTCTTATGAATATTCACGCTACAGTTGAATTGTAGCCCACGAGGTAACAACAATGTCAAAGAGGAAGAAGGTTGAGGGCTCTGATCCCAGTGAGGACCCATGGGCACTGTTTCATCTTACTCATGGCATGTTGCTTTAAAGCTAAATGGCATCTAATATTTTACCAAAGACGTTTTCTTCTCTCATAACCCTTTTAAAATTCATCATTCCAGATGAATATATAATTGGTGCTCCTGGTCTTATCTTAATGGCTGATGCAGGATTCAAATGACCCGATAAAGTTGAATATTTTTGATGCGATACAACTAAATGGTCACTTTTCAAAAGAATTAGTGAACCATAGTCCTCCTACTCAACCACGGCTGACAGTGGCACCCAACAATGCAAGAGTCCTGTGGTATTCACAAACAGTCACAGGTTAAACTCGCTGTGATCTTCATCCGAAGAGAGGTCAACATCCACCAACTGTAACCTTTGAGCAAGCAGCCCTCCAGTGGTGAGCAGGTATTTATTATATTTGTATTGCCAACACCTAACGTGTAGAGGGGATTAGTGCAGCAAAAGCACCAACCCCTTAAATGTCTCGAACAAGTTTTCGCATTCATAAGTGTTGCTACATTTTAACAACATCTTTTGTTAAAAACAAAAGGTCTATTTTCTTCAGCTTTGATATGCAAATCCATCTATTGATTTGTTTTCTCCAACCATGCACAACTAGAACACTCCCACTTGAAAGGCTGCATCCTCGTAGCGTCTACTCCGGCTTTCGCTTTACCCAGATGTCCTTTGAGTGAACACACGCTATCCGAAATTTACAGTGACAAAGTAGAGTACTTGTGACTGTAAACACGCCTGCATCAATTAGTTGGAACGATTGTCAAAGGTCAGGTAAGGAGAGACCTGCATGTTGCTCTAAACAAAATGAAAGTCATTTGTTTCCCTATCGATCCTGTTTACTCAATCCATATCTGGAAAGGACATGCTGGGGGGAACAAAGCTCAGAGCAGACACTTGTGGAGGAAGAAATAAAATCTGTTGTTTAGTGTCCAAATCCACCGCAAACATCACAGCTTGTGTCCAAAACAGAAGCGGAAGATGGAAGGATGTGGAGTGGCTTTATACTTGACAGAAAAAAAGATGAAGTTGACAGAAGAAACATGTATAAAGAGGTTGAAACATGATGCCAGCGATGTGAGAGAAACTAAATGATGTACCATTACTGTTGAGGATGACATGCTGCTGTCTTTGGTGCTGCTGCTGCTTACTACACTGTTTTTACTCTCGTTTCCCTGCGACATCGGCGACAAAAACACAACACACAGTGACTTTACCTCATCCAACTAAACGTTAGTGGGAACCTGCTTTCCCTTCAGGAAGTGTGATATAATGAACACTGTACAGTATATTAATATTCAGATCCTAGATGTGATTCTGCATCATACATAGACTGTTTTAAGAGTCAAATAAACTAGACCCCGCTGTGAAACTTGTGACTGTGACCAAATGGTAGGTGGGATTCTTCATTATTTACATTATAATATACAAAACTTTTATACATTGGTAAATAACTTAAACTTAAACTGTTATTTTCTTAATTTTTAATCATCATATAATAAACACATAATATACATTAGACTATATTGATATGCTATTGTTCATTACAAAACAATATATTTATGTGTATTATTATCAATATTGCCATTTTTTATTTATATCAATATTGTCACCTCTTGTTTATTAGTCCAAATAGTTTTGATACAATATATTTGACGTTTATTTTTAAGCTCACCTTATTTTATATTATCTCTATTCTGCAACAATTGTTGTGATGTGATGAGGTTGTACGTTAGGTTGGTTAATTCTACATCTCCCCTCTATATTAAATAGTTGGATGAACATCAGCAGGAAAAAAAAATCACTAAATTAATGATCTGCTTGAGTTTATAAAGTAGAAATGTCACAAAGAGTCCATAATAAAACATACAAATTCCTCTCACACAGAGATTGGCAAATATTCAGTTGGTACTTCGAGTGTAACAAGTGCCAATGACACAATTATTTATAACACGACATTTACCACAGTATCAACTATGAACAGTGACATAAACAATCCAGGTCTGTGCATGCAGTGGAAAAGCCTTGATGGCAAGACACATTTTGTGTTCACAATCTTTCAAGAAACATTTGGGAAAGAATATTCGACCTGACATTGTTTGGATATGTCAAGGAAAAGAGACAGGTGTTAATCACAGATAAAATAAAGGAGGTTTAATTCTGCTTTCTGGCATAGAAAAGTAGACAAAGCAAAAAGGAAACTATTTAACAGATGATATACGGCCATAGACATAGACTGAATCACGTCATGTTTGTCTGAATTGAGACTATTTCGTCAGAACATCTGCAAGCAACCAAGACAGCTGTTGAACTTGACAGAGGAAAATGAAAACGAAACCACAACACATATGAAAAAAGGCGCTCTTGTCTCTGGGTGTAAAAATGACATCCCTCTGCAGAGTCAAGGGTGTTCAGCTTGCCATGAGAGAGTGTATGAACTGTCAGGAGTGGAAATGGCTCTAGATGGCTTAAAGGTCATAAAGTGTATGCACAAGAATGTTGGATGACGTTTGGAACAAAAAGCAAACTGTCAGTTATGACATCTCAGGAATCTCTTCCAAAAGTGTGTTTTTTTTTTTTTTTGAAGAGGACTGTGGCGGTTTGGGAAAAAGAGAGAATGCAAAAGAATAAATAAGACAGCTGATCTCACCATCAAACAAACACTCGAGCTTGACTTCCTTTTCTGACAGACAGCAATGGAAAGGAGGAAAACAATAGAGGGATCATCGGGAAACAACAAAATTGATTAATATGGTAGGAAAAGGTAGTTGAGGGGTCGAACGGGAAAAAAAGCCAATTCCATAATAGAGGAAGTAATTTGTGTTTTTTGTTTTCTTTTCATGGAAAGATTTAAACGATCCATTTGGACAAATGCAGTGTTATTTGACCCCCGGCATTTCACTGCATGCACTGACCAAACAGCTGTGAAAGTGGTAAAATATCATCAAATATTCATGAATAAAAAAATATTTGAAAACTACACATAGCCAACTTAAACTTCAAGGAGCTAATGTCGAGTGCTGACCAACCAGGTCCAGGTAATCTCACTAGGCACCAAAGAACAATACTAGAAAAGGTGTCGCTTTTTCATGTTTAGATAGCATGATGGACCAAAACAAGACAAAAACTTAAGTCAGAAGAAAATAAAAACTAAGTCAATGAAACCAGATGGTCTGAGAACTTACCTTTACACCGTCCGACTTTTTGTTTAATAGGGTTTTGCAAGCTGAAAGAAAGAGAAACACAGGAGTTAAAACAGAGCTAAAGGTGGGTGAAACACCAGTGTAGCCATGTATCAATTCTGTATTAATATTTTAGAATTTTCAGTCGATTGAAGTTAATCATAAATACGGGTAAAATAATGATCAGTCATCTATCAGGGTCACGTTCATAAAATAAAGGTTTCACCCCAAAACTCGGCTTGGTTACATATCAACTGATAAATTTGAACACAGATATTGTTATTAAAGCAGTACAGCTAAACAATATCTTCATTTGCTCACCCCTCAAGACACACTAGGGTCTATTACAGAGTAATGTACACCATTTAACAGGTGCATTGGTACAAAACACAGCTCACTCAGCAAAAAGTGAGCAGTTTAGTAGCACATTTTACATGTTTTAAAAACGTTACGGGAAGATGCGTAACAAATAGCTGTTTTTGTGAAGTAAATGCTGTTGACATTCCCATCTCTTCACACTAAACCCTTCATAAGATTCACAAGATTTTAAGTGGTATTAAAACAATAAGTGGTGTCCAGCTTTGCACCCTTACCTTTAATAAAAAAAAAAGAAACACAATGAAGAAGAAAACAAAGACGTGTTAATTATCTCCGTTAAATGAAAGCTGTTGACAAAAACAACGTGAATTCATGCGTCTTGACATGCAAGCATTCACTTTTAAAAATAGAAATTTATCTTGCCAACTATAAATTATACGATAATAACGTGCTACACAATGATGGTGCTCTTGAAAGCTCAGGTGAACTAAAATAAAAGGGGACGAAACATCTAGGTAGATGATTCAAGACCATTGTCGACCCACATCACAATTCATAATAAGCGTCCTCTAAGGTGTCAAAACCTTTAAACAATGGAGTTTTCACGTCTCTTTCCTAAACCATTCAAGCAAGTCTCACTTTAGAACGCAGGAAAACCCCTGCTAGAGAGTGGAAATGAAATTCTTACTAATGTTTCGCAGTCTGTCCCGTGGCTTCATAGGTGTTTCTTTGTAAAACGTAGTTTTATTCAGGTAAAACCTCCACAGAGAGACACCTTTGCATTCACTGAATACTGAGGGATTGGCCAGCTGTGAGGAATAACCCACGCTTTCACAACAGACCTTGAGACAGCGGTTGGTTGAAAGAAAACGTCTCCAACGTTACTGACATAGAGGGAGGCCATGAGTGGAAACTGGACACAGACTGCAGTAGCAGACTGTAGTGACTGGTTATGAATCAGACCTAAAAAATAACGGTGTATCTCAACTTAAAGCAAGGTCACTCTGGACACCTCAAGGGCACATTCAGTTGTCTTGACTGCAGAGACTCATCAGGACTCAGAGTAGCTGTGTTTTTTTAAAACTTTTTTTAAAACCTTTAAAGTGGATTTTCCACTTCTGTCTTCCACTTGGTTTCATCGTGTCATCATCATAATCCACAAGTGGAAAGGCTGTCGCTCAAAACAAATGTGAAGAAGATCATTTCGAGACCCTTGTTCTCTTTCATGTGGAGGAGTTAAACGCTCAAGATGAGGAGTGAAAAACTGGCCGTGGCCGATCATGGAGAAGATAGGAGCCGTATCAGCAGTAATGAGCCCATTGTGGCAGTTGGAGGATTCCCATCCCTACACTCAATTTTAATGGGGATATATGCAGTGTGACACACAGAACGAGACTGTAGAAACAAGCTGATGTATGTTTTCTGCACAGGTCTCCAACAGAGCTCATGTTCCTTCACACCAAGATCAGAGTGAGTGATACCTAAACCAGGGCAAGCGGAAGTTCACCGATATTAATCATGGAGCCTCATGTGAAGTTCAAAAGTGAGAATGAGAAGTCTGTTTTAAAACATTACATTTTCTTTAAACACATGTGTTTTGAAACAATTATCAGACTCTTTTTATATATATATATATATATATATATATATATATATATATATATATATATATATATATATATATATATATATTAGGGACTGCCAGCAACAGAGAAAGTTCGTCCACTTCAGTCAAATAGTCGATGATCTTGCAGCAAAGTCTTAACACTCCACTTGAACAACACAGTAGCTTAAGCAGTCCGTAGCGTGGGATCAATTCTTTCTGGATCAAGTTACGCTGTCTAACGGAAAAGCAAGGCGAAATGAATCCAAACAGATTAGGAAAACATGCAAACACTTTTGGAGAGTGGTTATTGGGTGTGGCTTATCAATTTCCGGAGGTTAATAGCAGGGTGCTTGAGATGCTCTCTGGCCAAATGACATCATGCACTTTGTTCAAAGCAAACCGACGCCACATAGGCAACGGAGGAATGATGGAGGAAGCTTGCTGATTCAGGACACATTCTGTTTTCAAACTTCCCATGCAGGTTTGTGCACTGCACTTTCACGTCCATAAACATGCTTGGCTGGCGGCTAGTGCCAAAGCCATGCAGGGTTGAGGTTGCGGCAGACAAGCATCGACTGGGCATCGAGTAGGAGGGAAGGAGAAAAAGAGCAGGTTCCTAGAGACTTTTAAGAATTGTTCAGCAGGAATCCTGAAGGAAAAATAATCCTGGATGTTTGAAAGTTAGGCGGTAAGGAAACTTCCACTACAACTCAGGGCTTTCAGGTATACAGTATACTGACTGAGGGGTTTTCACTCAATTTGTTACATAAGACTAAGACAGCCATAACAACATATCTTATGCACTAATATGTTCCCTTTCATATTCATTGGGGCACTGACATAAGGCCATTTCTGTGAGTTAATTGACGTTGCAGTGAGATGCCTCAGTTTAATAGCCACAGCTCAATCGCGGTCCATCAGTGCACAGGCAGCAGGCAGACGGTTCAAGCAGATCAGATGCCATGTGTCAAATGGCAGTGATCTGACTTCACTCCGCCGTGACACACATACCTTCCTGTGCCATAGCAGCAGTGCTGGTGGTAGCGGCAGGGCTTGTGTGCTGCCGTCCCACTATTGGACCGGAAAGGATTCAACGTGGAGGGAGAGGAGAAAGTAACATCGGTTTTAAAGCTGTCAGAGGCTTTAGTCCAAAAACAAACCACTGAGTTTTTCCAAGGAGATCCACTGAGAAACCGAACAGGACGCTATTAACTACTCTGGTAACTATTAATATATTAGATTATATAGATGATATATTAGACAAGGAATAATGTGTGGGCGAGCCAGCCAATATAATGGATGTCTCCACCTCCACCATACAAAGTCAGTATACCAAGTATTCCTGGGATGCAAAAGGTGACTATGGGCTATTTGGAAAGAAAAAAACAGCCCTTGCAGTCTGGTGTGTGTTTTTCCGGTCTGGACTCTTTATACAAATTGGTACATGTGGTGGTCAGGTAGAGTTAATTCTCAACTGTCTTAATTCCCCCAAAAATACTGATGAATCCCTTTTTTTCTAAATGTGGTAGGCATTGAAGAGTCAGCATCTCATTCCCTTGCTTGTCAATGTCTAACTTTCTCCCATAAACACCAGCAGGCAACTCACTAAGTGGACCAGCAGGGACAAACCATCCTTTTTTTTTTTAGCAATTTTACAATAATCTGGTTAGTATCAACATGGATCAAAAATATTGGCCTTTCGGGGAGCACATGTAAAACAAAGCACAACATTTCATACATCATCATATTTGATATCTGATCTATTTCAAATCACCAGGACTTGAAAGTGCACTTAGTCAGATTTTCCTTTTAAAAAAAAAACAATCACGTCATCACTTCTGCCCCAAAGGAGAACTGGGCTTCAGCCTAGATTGGTCTAGCCATGTTTTACTTACATGAGAGCATAAATAAAACAGGATCAATAGCATTAATGCGTTTGCTCGCTTGCACACCGTCCAGCACACAAATTGGCTTTCGGTAATCATACTGCTTACAAGGCCAAAATCCAGCCAGGATCCTCAAGGTATGAAAGGAAAACTCCAAACAATGCTGACAAACAAAAAATAAACAACAAAGTATACAGAAACTGAAAGGTGCACTTAGGATTGCACTCTCAGACCGGATCGGCATGTTTTCATTCAGCAGTCTTACCTGAGAAGTTCCTTGACACGAGCATAGTGGTGAGGATTGCCCCCTGCAGGGATGGGAAAACAGCATTACAATCATTGCTGGGTTTAGAATGTTTATGTTGCCGCTTGGCTCTTACTCACTTTCAGTTTCCTTCGAGCGTTGAACTTGCGCAGACATTCCACAGTCTCTTGACGGTGCATCATTGAGGCCACAGTAGAACGTTGCTGTGTCAAAGGACAATATTTATCGTCAATGATTAAAGCTTTATTTCACAACACATACTCGTGCTGCATCTCTATTGTAGTTTAAGTTGCTCTATACCATGAGGGGAATTACATTTCATCACGGGCCAAGTTGCATGCCGTACGACAAACAACAAAAGAATCTTAACTATCGCTTCAATTTTGTTGAAAATCACAATTATTCTAAGACATTATGTGCTACAAATATGCTATTTGATTATATATTATTTCATTTTAGATACATTTTATTTAACAATAATCAATATACTGTACATCATAAATGTACAGAACGTTAAACAAGTACATATGATGCTAAGACCCTTCATACCAAGGTATTTTCTTTTCAAAATATTTCCTTTATTTGTTTTGGGGGGTAACATAATCCTAAAATCAGCATCACTTAATAAAAAGAACACATTTGAAATAAATAATCGTCTTCCTATGACCTTATGAGGGCTACATAAATGTAGGCATGTGGCCCCACGGCCACACTGTTGAGACAACCTCAACACTGAACTATTACAAATATTTTGACGCTTCATAGTCACAGTTTCTGTTTGTCCCTCGTCACATCATTTTAGGCAAGGTACATCCAGAAACACCAGCCAGGAACTCATGGTACCTTACTGAGGTAAAAGGTATGCCATGAATTGTAGATGTGATGGATAAATAAAAAGCAGATGAACACCAGTTTTTAACATTGTTGCCCTTTGTTCTGCAGTGCCCTTCACCACTGCTACCTACTACACCAAACTGACTTAGAGCATAGTGCATGAAGGCATTCTCTACTTCAACTAATTCTCCGTTCAAAGTTCTACAACACAGCATCCACCCAAATCAAGATTAAACCCCCTGCAAGAGTTGGTTTGAAGACTCCATCTTGACATAAACAACAGAAATGAGATTCACTTACGCAGACCCAGGGATGCTTGAGGGCCTGGTCCGCTGTGATGCGCTTGGCAGGGTTAATAGTTAACATCTGATTGATCAGATTCTTGGCCTCGGGGGTCACTGTGTCCCACTCTGGCGATGGAAACTGAGAACAGAGAAAATGGTTATAATTATTCTGAATGAGGGTCTTACATTTAACATTAATAAGACTTAAAGGTTGAGACTGGGACTGACACCTTTCTGGGGAAGGGACACAACACTTCATCATCATTGAACCATAGTCCAACATTTTCCTTCCATTAAAAACCCACAGGTCAAACTACATATATATATTTTAATTTTATTAACTTTACTGACAGCACATCCACTTGCTATTCCACAGGACAAGTGATATTGGTCAACAGCTCCTAAACTCCAAAGTTTGTTTTTAAGAATAAACAATGTTTTTTTTACCAATAGAAAGCAAATGTCAGGCTGAAATATGAGTGAGTGCCGTCAACAAGGTAATTGATTACTAATATCAGAATGCTTGTCACAGTCATTTCACATCAGAGATCTCTTTACGTGCTTTCATTTGATACAGTTGCTTCTAATTCGGAAACTGATTATGGCTCACAAATTCCTCTGTCCCAGAGGAGACAGAGACAGAGAAGAACAGCAATCTGATAAATAAACATGCAGCATATGAGCTGCGTCTTCTTTAACTTTGTGTTGAAGTAGAGTGCGATTTAATACATAATTTTAAATATCAAGAATAAAATAAAATTGTTAAATTAATCCTGTTAGACCGAAAGACAAACTGTGTAAACCAATACACAATACATTACGGATGCGACAACTTCTGTGTCACCAAGAGACAGTGTAACATTTTTGAAAAGGTTCTTTTGTTTAGGTATGTTAAAACGACTTCATCAGAGAAGGCAATTTAGTAGCTCATTAAAAAAAATATATATTGTTAAAATGAGCAGAATGATACTCACATCATAAGCACCAGCCTTGATTTGTTGATAGAGCTTGTGTTGGTCCTCGTCCCAAAAAGGAGGATAGCCAACCAACAAAATGTAGAGGATCACACCTAATATACAAATAAATCTCAGCTGTGGCAAACAGGTGAAGAACAAGACGTATTAAACTCACCACACGCCCAGATATCCACAGGTTTGCCATAGGGATCCTTTCTCAACACCTCCGGAGAGAGATAGCCCGGTGTCCCAGCGAATCCTTTCAAATCATAAACATTAAAAAAATGAACCTTTACATAGTGCTTAGAAATCCTGTATTCCACACAGAGCAAACTAATCAACGCAGTCATGTTTCAAAAGTCACATGCCAGGGATCGCCCATGTCAGGGAGAAGCTCCAGCACTTTATCAAGGGTCAAAACACTGAGAGCATCAACCCAGCTGCAGATTAAAAGAACCAACAGTCTGCAGTCCTGACTCCACCACGGCTCCCTCACCATCCACTACCCCAGATGCTAGCGTGTAATTCTTTTCTAGCTTAGCATGTAACAATCTGCTTTGATTTTATAGATTGCAGTGATTTATTTATTTATGTATACTTTCATAGTTCTTACTGCTATCTTCAAGCACTCTAACTTTATTTTTCATCAATATTTGCTAACATTTACATATAAAGAGTCCATGATCCATCCCACTTTAAAATGCATTAAAAGTCACCTGTTCAAATGTTCAACATTTCAAGTTGAGTGTGTTTCATCACGATAAAACTATTTGCTTCTTGTTCTATTCAAGCTTGCTCAGTAAACACCATGCTTCCATAAATAAACATCTAAAAAGTTCACGATCCTGATAACCGTAAGTGTAGGTGACCAACACGGTGAACTTACCAAACCATGCCTGTTGATCTCCCTGCACTTCAATGGCCAGACCAAAATCTGCCAGCTTCACTGATGCTCCCTTCATCTTACTGGCTAGGAGTAAGTTTTCTGGCTGCAGGACAGAGAAACAACACAGTGAGTTATTCAATGATGGACTGAAATTGCTATAAAACTTGATTTTGACTCAATATAAAATATATCAAAGCACTGACAAGCTATGTTGAAGACAAAGGTGCTGTCAAAAGGAAGCTGATGCAGAACAGAGGTCAGTAGTCAACTCTGATGATGAAGGCGGACACATGGACTGCAAGTTGATTTCTTCCATCAACTTATTCAAATGCTCTATTGTAACTTGTCCATTCTTTATGCTTGCTAATGTTTCTAAAAACTGCAACACAAAAACATATCTGGATTGAAGGAAAAGAACACTAAGAGAGAGTGAATGATGGAGGTAGATAGATGGGAGTTGGCATAATGAGTCCCAATGTCGGCTCTGCAGCAGCCGGGTGACCTCACCCCAAAGTTACCATGGCAACCTTGTCTGCCACCAGCTGAAAGCATTCAATTCCTACTGTTCCTACAGCGAATGACCCTCCCAACATGAAAGAGGCTCAAATAGAATATCTTTTATCCATTGTAGATCCCAACATACCATGTAATATAGGGCAGATATGACTCTCCATGAACAATAAATAAAAGTTCTGACAAGACTGAACAGTTCAAGGTTGGCGCGTCAGTTTAGAGTCAGATTAAAATGTTTTCTCATGCATTCCTCCATGAGGCCTTTTGCTAAACCTTTACATCAAATGTACGGAGACCTTTCTGAGTGAGAGATACAAACTGACTGTCAACTGAGTCAGAATTAGGCTTGTAAAACTCGCACAGAGATTTATTAGTTCAATAAACTTGTTCAAGAGAGACATGAATCGCATTAGCACTGCTTTAAGCTTTAGACATTTACCATGCCACATTTACACAATTTATTTGGCTCCTCTGCGTTCATCCATCATTATTATCCTCCTTCTGATTCTCTTCCATCTGAAAGTTCATCTGATTCCAAGAGGCATAAAAGGAAGCGATCAATTTAAAGCAACACAAGTCGATTTCTGCCACTCTTTCACACAGAGCGATCGTTCATCGACATTCCCTGGGGTAACGGTTTCATGTCACCCTGTCACATAAAAGTAATACAACATTATTTACTGGAGTCTTAAAGTCCCAGACTGTGGATTAGGTTTGAAAAATGTGTCGGATTATCCGGACAAATTAGACTCTAGTTATCTGCCTTCACTCGCTGCTTTGTGAGCAATAAATAAAACAGATGATGAGGTCAAAGTGCCGTTGGGTTTTGTGGTTGCTGCAGGGGAAACCGTCACTGGCCGTCATCTCACCCACCGACCTGCTATTAATAGCAGCTGTTCTGCTTTCGTCACAAAAAGAAAGAGGGAGGAGGGAGAGAGTTGCTGATGAAAAATGAAAAGGGAGTACTGACACAGACAGGAATGAGAATAGAAAATTAAGGCTGGGTGGAATAAAGGATTGATGCTGATCCCTCAATTGGGTGAACAGCATATGCAAAAGCTGTGCACCGTCATTGAGTCGTACACCAGTCTGTTAGTGACACAAGAAGCATGATACGTGACATCTCACCTTTAGGTCCCGGTGCACAATGTCATGCTGGTGGATGTGACTGACGCTCTCCAGAATCTGATTGATGCAGTGGCTGGAGGCAGAGCAGTAGACGCAGCCATGAATTTATGTGGCACTATTGTGTGTGTAACAATAGCAGAGTGGCTAAACTAAGCTGTCATCACGCTGAAAGACTTTGAAATGTTCTTGTTTAACGTTGATACTTTGTCACCAAAAAGCAGCAATCGCATCGTAAAAACAGAGTCCAATAAAATGGTTCATCTGGTGTTGATGGTGTTTTACCAGGCTGCAAGTGCCTCACTGAACAATACTAACTGATTTATGTCTTAACCCATGCCGGGCAGTCTCACGGAATTTACCTTCATTTTTTTGCCTTTGAGATCTTTCATTAATTCAGGTTAAATTTGACCTTCTCTTCCTGTCTTTCACCAATCTACACTTCCAATGTGAGTATTGACAATTTGGTTCAAATGTTAATTTGACTTCTAATAAACCTCTACTCGATACCAAGTATATTGTAATAAAATAAGTAGAGCTTGAAATAGAAGCTTAAATATTATAATAGCACAACACTCCAATCAATTGTATATCTACGTGCATTAACTTTCACTTTAGCCAGAGAAACTACACTGGATAATGTAATAAAAAAAGTTTACCTGGCGTCTGCCTCACTGTAATACTCTCTAGCAACGATATCTTCAAACAGTTCTCCTCCAGTGACGCTGCAGACATACAAGGAAATATAATGTTATTGCTTTCAGGTCATTGGAGATTTAACAGACGGTCACGACTTGTACAATCATAATAAATGAATATTAGGACAGTTATTTTTATTCCCTTTAAAGCGTGTCAATGTCGGCAATAACATTTGTTCTTTTTAAAATATGGCTCAAAATAAACAACCATTTTATTTCCAAAAAACATGATGCTATTAAAGAGCATTGAAAACATAAACTGGTTAAACTTGGACCTGCAGAGGATGTCAGCTGTTCTTTCAGTTCAACATATCTGATTACACACAAGGTTTCAGACCACAATTGTCATATCCAGTTGTTGGCATAAAGAACATCATCACAAAAATCCATCTGGTTTCTGGCATGCCCTGCAGTCTTCAGCCTCCTGGGCATGGCTGGGATATCTTTCACATACAGACCAGATGCCCAAACCGCCTCAAAAGATCACTATTCACATGAAGCAGGCATCTGCTTAGATGAAATATAACATACTTACAGGTCAAAGACAAGATAGTGGAATCCTTCCTCTGAGATACTGTCATGGAGTCGTACTGTTGTCATGGGGAAAATGTAAAGAAAAAATGTTTACTTGTAAGGCACAGTTGCTATCGTAATGCTGTAGCTGGTTGAAAAGATGACTCACCTATGTTTGGGTGTTTGAGCAGACGACAGATTCTTGCCTCCCGCTCTAGTTTCTGGTGATCTGAAAATAAAGACCAAAGGAGAAAGCACAATATGTTTGATGAAATACTTTTATTATTGTATGTACCCTAAAAATCAATGTAAAATGTTAATAAACTAATACACTATTAGTCAAAGGGAAGCATCACCTTTACCTTTCATCTAAACAGCACCTGTAGTACTCAAGTTATACATTTCCCTATCATTTTTCAAAAATAGGAATCTATTCAGAGAGAATAAATTAGTCGTCAATGTAGATTTTAATAGTTGTGCATTTGATTGAAGGCAGACAGATGACAGGATTACATCAAATTTAGGAACAACCCTGATGTAAGGCAGCCAGTGCCAGAGAAAAGGTACAGCATGTCGGTGACTGTGTGATGACATCATTGCCTATGTGATCCAACACTTACTCAACATTCGCCCACCTTGCCTGGACAGGCTTTTTCAGTCCTCCTGAACCACCCACCGAATGTTTAAGAAGTTTGAAAGCTTAGTACATAAAAACAGGGTATGTATTCAATTGCCACCTTAAAAATACCACTAGATGTCTCAATAATAACTTGGAATGACCACAAGAGCAAACTTTCCATTCAATGTGATCAAAATCACAAGTTTGCAACACCAAGATTTAGACTTACTTTTCAACACTCAACCTTTCAAGAACCTAGAGTGCTAATGAATAATAGATAAGACCGAAAAAGGACCACTGAAAGTTGATTCAGCTGCTTGGTGCAAAAATTATGCATGACGAAAATTGACAGGACTTTTTTCAAATCTTCTCCACTTTGCTGGGAGATTTAGCTGTGAACGTTCCAAAGGTAAACAACTCATTTGGAAATGCCCATAAACCTGTGCACTCAACACAGTCACACATTTGCACTTAGTGAAATTAGTCTTGAGTGTTCTGTCCTAATATAATCATTGTCCAGTTAATGATTCTAATGGCGGGGAGAGGCTGTCCATCTGAGCAGCTGCCGGTTTACAGCGGACAGATTGGATTGAAGGACAAATTCGGTGCCCAGAAACAGTGGAAGGTCAAATCCAGTAAAGACCCTCTACCACCCACCAGCTGCTGGCCTCTTGGGACAGATGGGCAACTTACATGAGTGAGTGCAGCTGCATGGGTTGGTTTTGCGTGCAAGTGAAATGAGAAGTCACCAAACCGCATCCCAACCAAGGTTTTAAGAAAGTTCATGAAGTCCACAAATGTCACACTGGCCGTGGCACCAAGGACACTAAGATAGATATTAAAATATGCAATAATTATCTACAATAGAAATCGCATCACATGAACTTATACCTGGGTGCAAGTATTTATCTTCTGTCATTATAAGGTGAAAAATACAAGCAGGATATCAATGTGAGCAAATTTACACATTGAATTTCAATGTTCCAAAATAATAGAAATAAAATAAATTAGATTTTATCAACTACACTGTAGACTAGGGGACATATAGTAGCATACATAAACTACTTATTCATCCGTGCATCAGCAGCATAGTAGCCTGTACTTAATCATTAGAAAGTACTAACTATATATTTTTTATGCCCAACTCACCCTGGACTAGTCACTGAATGTTCACACTGCACTATACTATAATTACTGATTATTGACAATAAATTAGAAAGTAGTTTATTATTGGCCAGTATCGGTTCTCCAATATAAAGTGTCATCATTTTTTCCTTGTGCTGCAATTTATAATGTCTTCCTGTTCTAACTAATTCCTGACTGTCCAGAACTAGATGTAACTATCTTCTTCAGCCTCCTATGAAGTCTGTCCATTCAAGTTTTTCTCCAGTTCAAAATCTGAAACACACTGTAATTTAAAGAAATGGAACGCTGTATGCAGTTTGGATGCTAATGTTATCAACAGGAATATGAAATAAATTCAACATCTTCAGTCCAATTCTACAGAAGTGTTCCTACTTAGGGCATTAAAAGACCTGAACAGATACTGTTCCTTACACGACCTCTAAACCTTTACCATTAAAGCTATGCTATGTGTCCAGATTTTGCTGTAGAACCAGTCGGATGAAGGACGATCCCTATAAGGGGAAATGGAAAGGAAGGAAGGAAACATCTACTGGGAAACATCAGGCCGGAAACGAGAGAAAGAAACCTTTCCTTCCTGTCAATAAACTCAGTCGTGCCACTGTTTGGAGGTTACTTCAGCTACCGAGATACGTGAAATTACTTTGTAACTTAATGATGATGGAACATGCACCAGAGAATTCCAGGAAGCAAGATTAGACCACAATCCTGGATTTGATTCCAGACCTCTGACCTGATGAACTAAGTCAATTAGGTAGGACTTTGAATCCATGAGCATGCCAGCATGTTCTGGTCACTTCCCCCCCTTGTTTTTGGGAGCACTTCACACACACGGACACAGAAACCCAAATATTTCAATCTGACCAGTGTGGAATCAAAAGCATCAACAGACATTCCTCAACCTTTTTCTCAGAGCTATAAATGGACTCTATTTTGGCTGCTTATATTCTTAGAACTTGGCTCGGCCTTCAAAAATAGGATTGCATTTTTTTTTCGTGTTGCTGGCAAGGAATGATAGCTTTATTTTCCTTGTAACGGCATGAAAGTTTGGCAGCCAGCTCTTCAGATACAGTAGACTGAAGGATTGTTAAAACTATAAAGACTATGATAACGACAGAGACAGAAACAAAGGCAATTGACAGTTGCTTTTAAGGAGAGCTGTGTCTGACAAGCAATAAAAGGAACTGAAAAGAACATCTGCAAGTTAGGTGCCAGCCTTTAGGCACCATTTTCTCAGGATCTTTTAAATGTTATTGTGTTGTAAATTAAGTATTGTTAAGTAGGTAATTTAGATGGGGTGTCTCACAAGGCAAGTCAGTTTGTACTACTGTCCAGCAGGCGGTAACACTTCAAACTGAACTTTTTGCCAGACAAAACCACTCATCTAGACTTGTGCTCAAATCCCTTTTATGGCATCGCAGTCATGCCAGGGTGGTATCATATCTTCTACCCCAGAGAGAAGACAACAGCACTTATCCCAATTGGACTGAGTGATGGCTGCCAGCGTGGCACATCATCATATTCATTTACCCACACGTCCCTCCCCCATTTTACGATCTCATCTTGAAGCTCCGAACAGAAGTTGATGTAATGATAGCGAGATGACTCTGGCCTGCCCACAAGGTTTTAAATGGATATGAAATCAATTCAATCGTAAATAAACTTTAATAGTGTGTCAGGGTGGTTTTAATGTCAGTTTCAAGGATAGGAGCAATGTGTTACAGATGCATAGGGGATAATACTTCCCTAACATTAAGAGGAGCAGCAAACACTTCACTGACAGAGACTGAAGGCCACAGACAAATGCTCACATCTCAATATATTTCTGAACATATTTAAACAAGCGTAATTGATGACCAGGATCTTCCCAAATATAATCCATGGAGTCAGTAGTAGTAGTAGTCAACTACAGTCCATTACATAAGTTAAACAACTGATTTTAAAGGAGGTCCTGTTTGTGATGCAAAAAATGTTGAGTCTGTGAGGCCTGTGGTCATAATGTTATGGTGGAAGATGGTTGCACTCTAAACAGTAATTACTTAAAAATCGAATATTTCGTATCAAACACCAAGAACACTAAAAAATAAAAGCCACGCCAGAAAAACTGCAAACTAAATGGTGATATTTTTCATATTTTTGCTTCTCTTATTTGTAATTTATTTTCTGCCATATGTATGGAATTTCCCCCTCAGAGAACTAACAAGATATACAGATTAGGTTAAGAAAAAAGTCCACTCCATAAGCAGCATTTTTTTGGCTACTTCAGTGTATTTTTTCACAAAAACGGCTGTGTTGACATGATTCAAAATAACCCCTGGTCCACAGTATATCAGCAAAACAAACTTGGACATACTTCTTATTAAAAGATAAACCAGACAAACAAACCCCAAGCCTACTCAGTGACGTAAGCATAATGGTTTTAAATAACATACAATACATCTTTGTATTGAAGGGAATTAGTAGTTAACACTGTGATTATCATTACTCTTGCCTGTACTGTACATCTGTCTTGTCTTGTCTTGTAATGAGTCATAGTGAGCCATTATTAGCTCAAAAGAAATGCACTGACACAAACTGCAACATACAATTACACTTTAGAGGAGCCCTATGACTGTGTAACCAAATCCAACATACTGTACGCATAGAGTAGCTTTGCATTAAAACAAAGTATTAACTGTTTGTATTTATAAGTTAGCTCATGATTTACATCGACTGAGCGCCAAAGAAGACGGCAGATACACCTTCCCGACAGTTCTGTTACAGTGTTGACTAATCGAAAATATCAACCACGGAAGACTTTCAATGATCATCTGACAGAGGTCAAAGAACAACAAATCTGTTTGGGTGGACTAATTTCAAATATTACATTTCTCGGGCACAAGTAACGGTTCTCTGTGGAACACTCTCTAAACATGGAAAAGCATAACAGGGTCCCTTCAATCAATCAGAGGATGCACTCAGATGTCTGGCAGACTGAAAGAAGCTGACACTGATACTGACCAAAAGACCGTCAGACACTGTGGGTCAGTGTGGCCCAGAGCAAAGAGGACTATAAAAAGATCCCAATCCTCCTCCAGCTTACCGCCTGAATCACACCCACCTGGCTCATGCTGCGTCACCAGGCAGACACACAATGCATCAGAAAGTGAGGGATCAACTGACACAACAGAGTCAGACAGGCAGATGTGATGTGTGGTGAAACGAGAGAGACAGAGGCAAAATTTTGACACAGATTGTGTAAGATCTGGATTCAAGCCCTGTCGTTTCTTCCTTCATCAGCACTGACTCCAGCCAGTCAGGCTGGAACCTGTGGGATTGAGCTGGGGATGACCTGTCTCAATGTTAAAGCCCAGAGCAGCAAGGTCAACAAAAGCTGCATGTCAAGACGAGAAAGACGGCGATCATGAAAGAGAAGCAAATGGAAAGACAATGGGCTGGAAGTGATTGTCATGCGTCAAGATGGGTTTGACCATGCGTTGATTTAAAGCTAATACTTTTGTTTGCTCATTAAATTTTACTATTTTTTGGTCTGTTAAGTGAATGCCAACTGGATAACTACATCAGATGTGTGCAAAGTGTGGGTCAGGGGCCACGTATGGTCCTTTGCCTCTACTTATGCAGTCACATTAAAACTACAAAATATATTTATTTATTATTTTTACCCATTATAATGCCTGTTTTTCCTCCCCATAGCTATTGATAGTCAAATTGAAATGTTAAAATAATGTTTTTTTTATAAGCATTTCTTGTCCCTAAAAATACATAACTGAAAAATATATTAAAGGAACAATGCTTAACATTTAGACATTAATACATTATTTTCACATTTACTGAGATGACAGGTTTCAGTATGAAGAGTCAAAACTCCCAGAGTCAGACTTGAGTTCGATTCCTGATGTTGAATGATAGATATTTCTAGAGTTCCCTTTGCAAGTACAAGCAGGACCATCTGTGATTACATTTTTCGCTTTTTTACCACGGCCTTTCCTCAAAGGCCGTAGTAAAAATAAATAAACGTGGGATGAGGAGCTTTATGGCAACTTGCAGTTACACTCATTTACCAGTGGCGCCTCCAAAAGAAACTACCTATTGCCGCTTTAAAATATATATATATTGGCAAAATGCATATAAATTGTAATTATATACAAGCAAACATATTTGAAGCACATAATGTCAATGTAAAATGTCAGTGAACAACATTCAGTGAACAAGAAAAAAAATGGTATCAGATTAAATAAAACTGTCCTAAACCTTAGCTTTTCACTCAGATTGATGGCATGTGTCGTCACACTGTTATAACGCTCTGCTGTAAATGTAATTACAATACAAATTTAAATGGAATTACCTCCCAGGAAAAGGCAAACGTCTTCATTTTCACCACGGGTCAAAGCAATAGATATTCACAGATTAAAAACAAGAACACAATTAGAGTGTGAGGGCGGGTGTGCACTCGCGTGCACGGAGCTTGGATCCCGGGAGAGATCAGGGTAGTTCATCCAAAACATGAAGTGACACAGCAAGTAAACCAAGACTCTTTTGCCTTTCCTCTGCTCTGCTTACAAGAACACACTGTCCAAACTCAACCAATTAAATGAACCATGACCTCAGACGACCTCTGCAACCAGAAACCCACGAACATCTCATTACAAAAATATTCCCTCAAGCAGCGGAGCAGAGTCTGACTAACAAGATGATGGAAATGTGACGCTTCACCTCTCCTTAACTTCTTGGAGCAAGGATGTTACATTAAATACCACTTATAGCATGATCCCAAATTATACAGAGGCCAACATGGGGGGAAAGAGTAGAGGGATTACTCCATCACTGAAGGTAAAGCATAAGCTCTATGACCTTGGCCCTCCAAAAGAAGCCAGTGAGGAACAGTAATAGCTCTATTGGTCTGATAGCTAGAAAGGCTGAAGCTGCAGTATTTGAATATCATGAAAATCGAGTGAGGGGTGGAATACGTGATGCCTAATGAATTTATGACCTTGATAAATGATGTATAATGTAGTTGCATCAACTGCTGGTTGGTATTTTTTTATATGTTAATGTTGAAATGATTGTTGAACATTTATTTTTATTAAGCAGAAGAATTAAAAATAAAATAAGATGTGGATAAAGTTTTTAATCTCACCAATTGTACAAAGAGATTATTCACTCTTAGGCTAAAACCAACAACTATTTTAATAGTCAGCTAGTCATCAACTATCTTAATGACTAGTCTGCATATGATGAACAAAGTTGATCATAGTGTTGCAACTAGTAATTTATAAAGAAAAACATACATTATCCTAGTGTTACATGTTTTGAAAAATTACATTTGAATTACTGAAAATATGGTTTGCTTTGAAATGTAGGTTCAGTGTTGCCTCTCACTTTAATCTCTGACATGAGCATTGTGAAATGTTACTATCGACCTGTTGGGTCGCATTGATCCCAGAACCTGAGGCGCTTCTTCTCTTATTGTGGCTTCTGCTAAAATGCAAAAAAATTCGAGTGGTGATGTCACGACTCATCGACAAATAAATAAGCCGCCAGCAACTAATTCAATGGTCAACAATGTGGACTCGTTGTTGCAATGTGGACAACTGTTCCATGAACTAGGTTCTATAATTTAGATTCACTCAGTAAGCACTTCAGTGTTCTCTCACAGAAAAGTAACCCCATCTCTGTCTCCACTTTGCAAAACTACCTTACTGGGATTAACATTCCAAACGGAGTCATCGAATTAATAACGAAATTCCTCACAATACAACTGATCATGTCTCACAACACTAAATTGTGTGTGATTTCCAGTTTATAGTATGCTTGTATTTAAATCTGCCATGACGACATACAAACTCATCAAGCAAAATATTTAGCATGAAAAATGTGACCAACTAAATCTTTGCTCAAGTTTGCTAAAATTTTCAAGCATTGCAAAACTAAGATCAAGCAACTTTTATTTATTTTTTAAATAAAGAGGTATATTTATTTTTGTAATGTTGCATGACCTTGCAGAATGTGATATTTATTTTATGTAACAGTTGGAACAACTCCATCTTAACTTGGGTAGATGTTTAAAACTTAATAAATGTGTAAAAAAAAAAAAAAACCTTAAATGTCTCTACCGGTCATTCAGTCTTGTAATGCAAAGTCGATTATATTACATCATGATCAGAAATAAGATGAGATATCATTATATACAAGATCTTTTTTAATTAAAAAAAAATGCTAACAATCATGGCTCCAAGAATCGTAATTGTATCGTATAACAGCAGAAGATTCCCACCCACCCCGCACTCAAAGGCAGAAAAAAAAAAGTTCGTTTTTACATCAGAGAACTGAATGGCCATTCCTCCAAAATGTTTAGCGGAATTAAATAAATTGTTTACCAAACAAAAAAACAAAAACATGACATGACATTAGCTACACTTGGTCTCCTGTTAGCTTCCAGGAGCAGGGGATTATCCACGACTGTGTACCAGATTTGTGTGGGCTGGGAAATTCCAGCTATGTAGGGTTGAGGGTGTTTACATCTCACGTTGTGGAGCATGGAAAGACTTCAACGAAAATGTGCAGAGACCTCGGGATCCCCCGGGAAGAGTTGGAGGAGGTTTGTGCGGATCGGTAAGTTTGGGCTTCCTTGCTCCGAATGCTGCCTCCGCGACCCGACCCCGGATAAGCGGCAGAAGAAGGTGAAGGTGAAGGTGAAAATGTGCAGTGGATTTGGTGCTGACCCACGTCCATGCCAGCCAGTAAAGGTTGTGTCAGTCTTGTTATGGGATAATAAAGCTCCATGATGGCGTGCACTGTACGCAACTCAGGACATAGCGGCAAGAACACCAACGTACTTGAACAGTAAGTTACAGCTGCCACTTAAACAAGTTTTTTTTCCCAAATGCAATCTAAGATTTCCTATAGATTTACTGACAAAAGCAACTCCCAAGTCAGCAATTGCATTTGGTCTGGTGCTTTCCCAGTGTGATTATCTCTTTCAGTGACCTTCATCAGTCATGCAAGATCACCACCACCCTGCTTCAGATCACACACAAACATAGTGGAAACCAACATGTGACAGCATTCATTATCCTCTCCACTCCTGACTCACCATCTTTACACACAGACACAAATCCATATAGAACTCTTCACTTCCTGTGAGGACATCCTTTTGACTGCTCTTGCAACATGAACGTCTTGCGCGGTTTTACAGTAAACTGATTAAAGTCTTGCTTCACAGCACACTGACAGTGTAGAATTATCAGTCATCTAAAGTAGCTTCCTTGCCCCGACAGGTTTCGCATATTTAGTTAGTTTGAACAACAAAAGCAGACAGCGAAAAACAAGTCAAGTGTTGTTGGCAAGATTCAAATCCATAGCAAACTAGTACTTACATTATTCTACTCACATGTACCATCCAATCGCAAAATCCAGTCCCTTCACAATTTAAAATGATAGTATATCAAACATTTAATATAAATATATTATTTAAATATACACCAAGATGGAGGACATTAGGAAGGCAAACTCACACGTGGGACACATGGTAGCCAGAGCATATGGTCTCTATGACAGTTTTATTGTTTATTAATAAGCATCGGGCAGGAAAAAAAGCACTCAAACCACTTAAGACCCAGTATTAAAGACAATCAATATTGTCAGAATTATGTTAAGCCCGTATAGAAGTTTAAATAACGGATATTTAATATTTTAAAAATGTACTTTTACTAAGCATGTTGCGCATAAATTAAACGAATTCAAGGTCATTGTAAGGCAAACTGGTGGTAAGGATGAATATTGTGCTTCACACAGACTGAGGTTAATAGGTAATAATTATATCCCATTATATCCAAGACGTAAATTTGTGGCATGCAGCATGAACATCTACTCTAATGTCACAAGCATTCAAGCTTAAGGAGATATCAAATCTCAACATGACGCAATGGCAGCGTGATTCCAGGAACTATGTTTTGAACAAAAACAACCCTGAACAACGAGCAACTTGTAGTAAAAATGTCAACACAACAGGGTTGAATACATGTCAGAGCAGGCTGCTTTCTGGACACAGCTGCTGGTTTGAAATCAATTGCTGATGATCAATAAGAATGGTAAACTCCAATCATTCTTCTGCTTGAATCAATATTATCCAAACAATAATTTAACACTCCTCAAATATAATTTTTATGAATATATTAGCCAAAAATTATTGATCAACACAGATTGCTTTAGACCAGGCCTGGCCAACCTGCAGCTCCCAAGCCGCATTTGGCTCTCTCCCCAGTTTCATGCGGCTCTTCACCAAATGAGGTGCCGAACTGGCTACAATTTTGGTCAAGTTGCTGTTGAGATGATGGTTTAGGAAATTAGACAAAGTAAGAGCTATTCTGGCAAAATGTCAAAATATTGTTCAAATGACTTGTGTTTAACTTTGAAACATAAACAATAAACCTCGCCGTTCAATGGCGATGTGAGTCACGGTCCTCAGACTTGATCCACCATCAACACAACTGACATGACTCAGTTCCACGTTTGACTTTGTCCTTCCTTAAACTAAAGGTCTGGCATGTGTTTCACCTGTGATTCACTGTTGATGGTGGTGAAGTCTGTTGAATTCAGTGGAGTGAAGATGAGACGCTCCAGTCTGCAGTGTGGCTCACACACACACAGACCGGGGCCACGTTATTGGTGGCAGGAGCCACGTACAAACATAGAGAAGTCAAGTCAATGGCGCACACATTTCTATCTACGCCGCTTGATATTTCCAGGAGGATCAGGGTAAAATGGAGGAATTTGAAAAATACAAGCACAAGAGACATACACCGGACGTGAACCAGCAACTTGGTGACCCACAGGGATGAGCTTTAACCACTATACTGAGTCACGTGACCATCTGCTCAGGTGAAGCCTCACAGCCTGACATGTTTGTAGCATGTGGCTCTGTTCAGCAACACAGTAAAACAATGTGGCTCTCAGCCTCTGACTGGTTGGCCACACCTGCTTTAGACCCTCACTTTGTTGCAGCATTTTTTAACACTGTATATTATGATAAATTATGTTTATTTTATTGTTTGACTCAATTACATGTTAAAATAAATTCAGAATATTACTATTATTTTGTAAAAATCGCAAGTAAACTCTTTCATCGCCACTTGATCTGAGGAATCGAAAAGGAGCCGAGACAAGAATAATAATAATAATTTCTGCCCTTCTATTCTATTGTCCATTTTTATTTCCAGAATTCCTAAGGTACAGAAAATCATTGCAGGAATCACAAATTAGCCATTGAACAATGTCCACTTTTTATGACTTCTGATTGATATTTGGTTGCCATTAAGAGTATTTCAGTGTTGCAGTAATGCATAATTAAAATATATTATGTTTCTCAATATATGTTGTTTAATAATTTTACACCAGGCTGTATTCTTTAACTTATTTGACAGAGTGCAATGGCACATGTAGTGTTCAGCGAGTTGTAGCTTTTGTTTGCTAAGGCCTGGTATCAAATTAAAACCAAAGCCATCCTTACGATAACAAACGGTAACATGATCCACTTCATATGCCTGTAGTTGTCAGCTGTGTTTAACAAGGCTGACAGAGATGAACAAACCACAAAACTGCACACATAACTGGCAGCATATTGAACAGATGACAGAACAATGAATTTATGAGACTGACCCTGGGTGTGTTTGTGTGAGGCAAATCAAACATCCTGCTACTGGGAAAAACAGCAGCCTGGCGCAAGATCCTCGAGCGGAATTCAAATTAAAGATTTCATTAGCCTGATTAATTTAATTATGTGCCTGGCATTGTTGTTCCTACGCCAACATTTTTTATATTTACCTGACATTTGGTGGCCACTGGGACCACAGCAGATAAAGACAGACCCCAGGGAAAACCTGACCTACCAGGACTGTGGTTGCAATCGTCTGAAACAAGTCTAAATATCAATCAAAAGTTTGGGGGATAATGCCTTTCAGAAGTTACAAGAAAGGGCCAAATGTTGTAGTGGTTGTTCCAACCATAAGTTTATAGGGGATTCAGCCTTTTCAGTAAAACCCAAGGAATCCAGGTGGACATCTAAATGGTATGATGATGCAAGAGAGTTAGTACTGAAGTCTACTTCCAAGATTTCAAACTGTCAATTTTAAGCATGACAACTAATCTTCCCAGACACAAACATATTGAATGAACACATTTCTTGCCACAGTGAAGACTCTAAACACAACAATGCAACACTGGCTTCTTCCCTGATTGTTCAGAGGGGTGTAAGAAAATACAGATATGCTATCACAATACTTTACTGTGCAATACTGTATGTTTCAGGTCAGCTATATCAATATTTAATACATATACTGCATACTTGGATATGCTGCTGCATTTGTGACCTGTTTAACACAAATGTTTTCTATCTTTACACTGCAGCTTGGAAATTTAATTGCAAGTCTGACATCATTACAAAAAAACTTGTTTCTATGCACATAATATTGTTCAAATTATATTTTATTATTAAAATATATTGCTGATGTATCACCACTCCTGTATCAGGATATGTATCATACAGCAAGATACCTGCCATTACACAGCTTTACTCCACACCAGAAGACTATACTGTAGATGTTTTCACCACCATCTATTGCCACAATTGACACAGCGGCAGACATGGAGTCGAACTCTGTCCACATGTTTTGGAAAGGAAAGACCTTAGGAAAAGTACAAAAACAATTGGTGGCTTGAACTCAGCCTTTATATTTGTATGTGACTCCCTTACACTTCTAACAGTAGTTAAACTGTCTCAGTTCCAGAGCACCAAATTCTTCTGTCTCCATCTCTTTAACCAGAGCTAGATCTTTCTCTTTCCATATACGCCTCTCACTCTCTCGCTGCTCATCAAATATTCACAGTTGGTCTCATTAAACATTCACCGCGCAGTGCAGCTACGTTTATCTGCCTTCTGCCAATCAGCCTCCAGCAAGTGCATTAAAGCCCACCAAAAGCCTGTAAACGGAACATCTACACGTCGTCTGTCTGTGTGGCCCACAAAAGCATCAGTGTTGAACCAAGTCAATAGAAGAGTGTCAAACCACAAAAACACCAAAGGAAGATGGAATAATTGTTGAATGAAAGATTTGAATGGGAAAAAATGAATGAGGAAAGACACAGTAGAAAGATGGCTTGTATCGCAGCTCTTGTCAAAGCGGACCAATGGAAGAGCAAGTTCAATAATTTAGCACTGGGACAAGCACTGCTAGCCTGTCCTGCTCTCCTTCACTGACATCACAAGACCTGTCCTATAACAGAGTCAAAATAAACTCACTTCACACAGTAATTGTTACTAAAAATATCATACAACACGTCTTTGGTTGGAGCTTTCTCCAGTTGCAAAGTGATCACAAATGACGGAGATCGACACCTCTTCAATTAAATCTCCCGAACAATCGGTAATAGTAATTGTGACGATCAGAAAACTGAGCTCAGAATAACTCTGACACACATATATGGCCACGCCTCCTTCTGTAAGATCACTTTAATAGTTCCACATACCAGTTCAAGCTGTTTTTCTGGTTCAAACATCAATGGCGTCTATTTATATCAACAATGCAACCAGCTCCTTGTGTCGTCACTGCAAACATAATGGCATTTTGGCGGTAACTAAATGTACCTCAACTAACGTCAAGGATAGACAACATATTCAGGAGAGCACAGCTATCACCGAAATTTAACTTAATCCAAAGCACAAAAATGTAACTAACAACAGTGAGGTGCAGATGCAGCTCATATGTCTGCGTTTATATCAGGCATCATATGCCTTGTTTACATAGTCATTCAGACCAAAGCCACCTCAGGATTGCACATGGAGCCATCACTGTCGGCAAACATCTTCTGCCCAAACTACACACAGTTTTCTGTAATCCCGCAGTGAGAACAATAAATGTTCTAACGCAGCTCACACATCAAACCCAATCTGCCAGCACAACAATTGGTGTTTACAGACATGAAAAGGGGACATTAAAACAGAGCTCTACTTCTGTAGATGTGTTCTGCATCCAATTGGTATAATCATTGAGAACTGTACACGCTATCCTTCTTTTCACTGCTCCACGGTGCTTGAATCTGAAGGCATGGCAGCATATATTTAAAACGTCTCATGCAGTAAGAAGGGATAAGAGTGAAAATGCTTGAAGCACACCAGTTATTACACCTATGTTGAGTGTAATTATCTTGCTGAAATGACGCATCAAGTAGACGCAAAAACCTAGAACCAACTGACAGAACGGCATCAGTCATATTTGGGACACATGATAGATATCTTATATAATGGAGGAAACATTTTCTTCTTTAAAGACTTAATACATACATGATAATACATTATAACCTGGAATGGATCAACGCTGTTGACAACCACTGACAGAACTGACTCATTAACAATTGCTGAATAAGCAAACAATCCCAAAACCGAGACATAAAATGAAGATATCTCAAGAACAGTTCCCTTTCAATACTTCAAAAGGTCATCATTGCGTCCTGCGACTCATTTTACATCTTGTACGTGCAGACTTGTGTGGTGGAATGACCGTCTACACACATACTGAACAATATATATATTTTTTTAACTTATGATATCGCCAGTATATTACAGTATTGTGGCATCAAGTATTGTGATATTTGAGTGTACTGATTTTTTCTTACACCCAGATTGACAAGGTAAGTCTTTCTGTTGACTTTCCAGAGGTCCAGTCTTTAAAACATTAATTTAAAGGCCATTTAATTATGAAATGGTGAAAAAGCACATTGGCCAAACGTACTTCCTCACACTTATTACACTACTCAATAAAGTGGAGTATTAATATCATCAGATTTACAGTCTGCTACTCTAGTAGATAACTTTGAACAGGTCTCTGGCCAAGGGTCTGATAAGATGAAGTAGCAAACCGACAAAAGAAAGTGTTTAGCTTCAATAGCCTGGCTGTGTGTGTGTGTTTGTGTTTATGTGAATGTGTGTGGTGACCAGACGTATGCACAGACAGACATACACTAAAAAACTGTTTCTGTCAAGACAGCCTATGGGATGAAGAGCTTCACCCCTGCTGTTGCCGGGTTACAAGCGCCAGTCCACTGCCAACACAGCACCGCGCACAATGCAGTAGATCAAATCGCTGGGAGAGAAGAGTATTTTAAGATCCTTCCCCAAATCAATCTTTTGTTTACCCAAAGGGGAGGGCGGTGGGTGGAAGACGAGAGAAATCCACATTAAAGCAAAACGACAGGGGTGAGGAAGGCTGTCGAGGGGGGACGCAAAGGAGAAGGAGACAGGTCTGAGCCAGCAACCCTGTGGGGAAAAAAAAAAGCACAGCCCAATCAGTCCAGAAAGCTGGCGCTGATCTGCAGTTCTCATCGCTGCTCAGCCTTTGGTGACAGGGGCTTGGACAAACATAGAGCAGTCTAAGAAGAAGCACCGATGCTGAATCATAGTTGCTGAAAAGATTCAACAGTTGAAGCACAGCAGCCTTTTTGTTATGTAGCAAGGAACTCAATCACGGTCACATTTGCCAGCTCATTGAGGGGGCGCCAGGGTTCCCGCTACATGTAAACGATCATGGCGCACTGCCACAGCAAAATAGAATTAGATGTTACAAACATATATGACATGGCATGAATCATCAAGCTGGTATCTGTGCACACTGATACACCATAAGAACAAATGTCACTGGAGTCGCAACATCCTGTCTGGTTGCAGTGAATATCACTTGAGAGAGAGGCGGCAGCATAGAGGCAAAACTAAATCTAGTGTTGATCATGATGTTATGTCTGTGGTACGCCCTGATAGTCTCATGCAGCACCTCAGAGGCTACGCAAAAATCCTGGCAGACACCCCGGACATATTATACATTCATGCCATTTGTGAAGGCATTATAATTTATGCATTTAATTTCTCTCTTAAAATTCATTGATACATTTATGATTTCGAAAATCCTAGCAAAGGCTCAGCGAAAGTGGCAAAATAAAAGACGTACCATCATACAGCTTCAGTCTGGCTCTGGAATGTCTTGCTATCACTCACCTTGACTTAGCTGAAGTGAGTGGGGTATAAGATCAGAAACTTGGAGGTACTTCCAGGATCATGAGAAACTCTCATGAGACGCGGGGTTGACATGATTTACAGTAAATAAGGTCATTAATGAGCTTCAAGGAGGACAGGATTATTGAATCTTAAGACTTGAAGCTTCACTGGGGCAGGCGATGGACAGGAAACATAACATCACTGCAGATACATGCCAGTGCTCACTGAACCTCCCTGCTCCAGTGTGTGCTGCAGTGCCAAGTGGCCTCCAGCCTTTAAGGAATCTCCACAGCGTCAGGGAGGCAGAGGAGCCAGACTTGCCGCTCTCCAGGAAACAAGGCTAACAAGCCTGGAGCTGAACAGCTACATCATTCTCACCTTTCAGTTTGCATGAATTTAACTTGATCCTTGACCGCAACGCTGAACCACACAATTACCATCCATCCGCCCATCGCTCTTACCTCGGGCTGAGAGCTTTTTTGTGTTGATGATTTTGGCAGCATACTCTTGGCCGGTGGACTTCTTGACACATCGTCGGACAACGGAGAAGGCTCCCCTGCAGCGGAGGACCAAACATCAAACACAACATAGAGGCGTTCTGCGGAGCATTTCCACACAACAGTTGGACCATTCTGTGAATACATCATATTCCTGGACTTTCTGCTGCCTAATTGCATTGGACGACCATGCGGATTCCAGATTGTGTTTGTATACCAACGTTGATATTGTTATGACAATGGCTGTTTGAGCTGTCAGTGTTTTCTTACTTAATAAGCTTGCTCCAAACTACTGCTGGTATTAAAGATGTTTCAGCAGTGGTTCACTAGTTTAAATTGCATCCAAGTGGCATCACAGAATGTTTAATGGACAAATATTAAATGTCATTCACTAAAATCTTTTTTCTAATTCAGTTCTAGGGTGAGGTTATGTACAGTAGAAAGCACTCTTCTCTTTCGGTCTTTGAAAATCAAGTGGGATTATTTACTGAACAAAGCGATCTACTCTCCTTTCTCTTCCCATCACTCTTTCCTTCAGTTTTTCCGCCCTTTGTTTTCAAGTTAAGGAAGTTTCCTGTCAATCAATCACTGGATTACATGATTCAAATTTTTGTTTTTTTGGAATCAAAATTAGAATTTTCTCACCTAGTAACGCAAGAACTTTAAAATTACAGGGCATACACTGCAGTTTCAGTTTGTACTTAAGACTCTCATGGCTTAATCTTTAAGGAAACTGAGCATATGTTACTGGCAGGATCAACCGAGAAGCCCCCTCACCTTCTTTCCAAAACACTTCAACTGTTTTCCATTCCATCAACAAGAGCAAGCACACAGTTAGAGGACCTACAGTCAGTACCAAACCACTAGGTTTAATATGATTGAAAAGCAAACTTGAACAGCAAACTGTTAATGAAGAGCGTTAACCCTTTGGGTACTGAAGTCAATGGCATCATGGCATTTAAACAACCCCTGCTACAAATATGGAGCATGACTGAGTGCGATTTAGCAAGTATATGGCAGTCACTTGCAACTTCAATCTGTGCAACATCTGAGGGGCCTATTTCTAACATGTTTTTTGGAGTATATATATATATATTATATATTTGAAAATCCTCGAGGAGTCGTGGGAGTCACTTCACTGTCCTGCTGTAAACGTCAGTGATGATGCCTCATCATAATGATTGCTTCAGAGATGAGGAAGAATGTCTCCACTGGACGTTATGCAATACACTACGGCCACCGCCCGGTGACGTCATAATATTCAAAGACCAGTGAATTTACTCCAATACCAAACTTTGGATAGCACAGAAGATTCTTCTCTTTTACTGCATGCCGTCATCTCTGACCATTTTAAACTGCAGCCGATTGAAATTGTGAGAGCAAAGTGGAATATTTCATTGAAAAAAAAAAACACCAAATGGTGATACAAGTTTAAACCGGAAATGGTTAGTAATGGATCATATTTATAAACAACTTCATCTGAGACCATAGATTTTCACACTGGAATGGAACCCCACGATAAATTAGGGACTACAACCGTGTTGTAGGCGTAATAGTACTTCAATTCGGGCACATACATACATAATCATCTGTGCAAAAACCACGTCCTGTCAGCTGGGAAACGCAGGGTTTTCCCCTGCATTTTAGGAGCGTAGGGGTCCCCGGTGGGTCTGACTTACTCAGGTGTTTCAGGTGGGAATCTGCTATCACATGGGTCTGACTCACTCCCATCATTCCATGAGTGAGTACCAGTTCTTGGTGAGCTCATGGAGTATGGGTCTATCTACAGTAACTTGAAAAGAAGATCAAAGTCCATGCAATACAGACCATGTGGAACTTAGCCAGGCTTGGAACACGGAGCTATAGTACTCAACAGCAACAACGAGGCAGTTGTGGAGAGTGTGGTGGTTCACAATCATAGTTTGAACTAACTTTTAATACAGAAAACTTTTGATGATGACAGTGGTCGACACAGACTCCCTGGATCGCTCGGTTTGTTTTATTAGATGGAGTGGTCCTCATAGACTTTCTGATGCGGTCGTCTGCCTTGGTTCATATCAACACATGCTGGGTCTCTCGTTGCGCTAGAGGCACGGCGAAAGACCATGGTATAAATAGTTATAGGACGGACCTCCGCTCCGGTATTGCTGGCGTTGTCCTCTTCCATGTCCCCCATTAGGGTTCACTGATCGCGTACACACTCTCACAGGCAGTGCTAATGCTACAACCCGGCATCAGTTAGGGACCATCAACAAATAATGAAAAACAAACATTTTAGGAGAGAGAAGTGCGAAAAGGTTTTTCATCACATTGAACAAAGGACGGACAGTTTGTATAATGATTTGGAGAATAGAATATGACTAAAAGATCATTTATTCACATTATTTCTAATATTTCTTCAATAGCACCTATGAAATGTGTCTAGACTGGTCCATTGTTAAAGTCAACTGTTAAGAGACATGAGATACAGCAGCCAGACAGCTAAATTTACAACTGGCAGAGCAGTCTGTCAGACACCAGCGGCTTCTACCAGGGACGTGAAACATTCAATTTCTCATCTCCACACTTGGTTAACTATTATAATTAAACATAAACAAATATTGATGTTGGAGACCAAGTCCACTCCACATAAGTTTCATCATAAAACAGTTTCAAGAGAGACTGCAGTGTGTCCAAAACATGGAATAGAATGAAAATGTACTTATCGTGATAGTTATCGTTGAAATGACAACATTTACTTTTTTTTGTCCATATCTCCCTTCCCTACTGTAGACCCACAGGGGTTGGACAAAATAATGGAAACACCTTAAAGCTTTTTTAGCAGGTGATCACTGTCACATGCATAGTTAATACAGTCTGATATTTGTGCAGGAGATGTGAGAAGAGGTCCACTTGCGCAGTGATCCTGACATTAGCTCCCAGGAGGAAACACGAGAACCCAGCGGGTGAATGAAGCCACGAAAGACGGAGGAGTCCTCAACTCCTCTGCATTTTTTAAAAGCCTTCTTCTGATGCGACTGAGCCCCTCAGTTTGTGTTACATGTGGACAAAATATTGGATGATAGGTGGACAGTTGTAGCCGAACTATTTGACAATCTCACATTCATGCAAGCATTTCTTGTACGGATGAAACCTGTTTTGGTGACGCTCTAGAAGTTTGAAGACGGTTACTTAATAAGTGCTGTCACTTGAAAATGAGAGCATTTTTTTTTTCAATCTGTCAGCCCAGGAACTCTTGCTTCAGGTGCTGATTCTTAGATTTGAGATTGGTATCCGGTCCGGTTACAGCTGGCTCATCCTGTTCCTGTTGAGTCTCTCACACAGTGTTCCCGGGCTGTTTCAGAACTTACTCCAAATATCCCAGGGAAAGCGGGAAATGTTGCACTGCAGCAGGAGTTTTTTTTAGTCTTAATATAAGTGAGCATCATTTGGAACTGTGGTCTTCTAAAGTTATTCCAAACCACTTCAATTGGAGTGAAAATGTCAGATGAAAGCGCGAACCAAACCTGTCTTCAGGGGAGAGGAGCTACGCGAGATCAGCTTCTTCTGCATTTGTAGGGCAATAAGCGCAGGTTTACATCCCTCGCTCTATGTTGTTGTTGTTTTTTGGTTTGACATGTGCAGCAGCCCCGCAGTCTGCCAGAGCAGGAGGTCTGGAGATGCCACCAGACGACCGACTTTCGACGCGTGATACCTGCAGATTAGCAGGCACGCGCGCTTCAGCGCCAGTAAGCAGGAGCTTCAGATGTCGGCGTGTCGCGTGAAAGCGTCACAGATTGGATTTGAGAACCAAGATGCTCGGAGATCACTGTTGCTTAGGAGGTCGCCTACCCTTCCCCGTTTTGACAGAGAAGTGTCCGCGCACAATGGCAGCGGCGGCTGGAAAGGAGCCGGACACGGTCATACACGAAAACAACAGAGGTCGCTTACTTTCCCAGTTCTTCGTAGAGCTGGTATTCATCCGTAAATCTGGTGGAGGTCGCGACTGCAGCCATGTTGCTGAAGACAAGAGGAGGAGGAGGAGGAACCGCTCGCGCTGCAGCCACCGCTCGCGCTGGTTTCGGGAGAGCTCGTGAGGGCGGAGAGAGGAGGGGGAGGAGGGCGCTGTAGTAGCATAGATCGTCTACAGGAGAAGATGCGTGACCGTTGCGCGTTATATACGACGATGCGGCGTACACTCAATAAAACCTTAAATTTGAAGGTCACATCCAATAGTTACCGCGATATATGAGCTGATGTTAAAGCTTAAATCGATTAAGACATGCAAATGGCGTCAGCACGGATAACAACTTACGACTCTAATAAAAATATCAATAGTATACTAGAAAATAAACTGTATGCCAACTAAAAACTATACCAACTATGTCTAATAATATCTAAGCGCAAATTGCTTTAAAGCATAGATGAATGAGGGAACTTGATGAGCCCTCCGTAAAAAGGGTTTAGATAGAATAGAATAGTCAAGCGATAACTAGTGTGCAAAAACATGTACAGTAATGTGCTCACAATAACAGTACTTCTGTCCATTTAACAAGTATGACTTTTAAATTAGTCTTCATTCAAGCTGAAATGGTAGATTTATTTCTGTCATTTTCATTTTTGTTGTGTAAATGTACCTTTGGATTGTACATTAGATCATTCTTTCATGAAACCATTGTTGTTTGTTCACAGCAATGTATGAGAACTATTAAAAAAAAAAAGAAAAAAAAAAAAAGCCAAAACAAGGTGATTGTTAACTACAGTCTTTGTTTTTGCATGGCTAGTAATGTAAAAAGTAAAAGTAACTTGGTTTTTAATGTGACAAACAGCACCTTGATAGGACAACACATTCAAGCTGATCAGTCAATCAAATTACTTAGTCTTAAGTTTCGCGATTTCAAATGTATCAATTGGTCACCATTTTCTTTTCGTATCCAGTTGCTAGGATTACATATTTTAATCGCCTACTTCGACTAGGTCGCGACAGTATTTTTGTTTCCATCAGAGTGAGCTGTGTTTCGCACAAACCATCTTTGGTTGTAGTAGAGTAGGTGGGAGGAAAGCACCGCGAGATCTTTTCTCTGGTCTCGTCATGAGCAGATCCTGGTTCAGTTGGATTTTCTCATTTCTCAATTTTAGAGTTCTTGTCACAGATCACAATCCGACTCCAGATCGGCAAGAAAATTTCGTTCTGTTGTCAAACGTGTTGCCGCAATATTTCAATAATGGCACGACGGACTGAGGTGTATGGCATTGTATCTTCCATCTCAACGACACGATGTCAAAATATCTATCTATCATTCATCGAGGAAAGTAACTATAGCAGGAAGATATTCGCAAATATTCCTATAATCTGAAAAAAAAACGTTGTTTGGACAAGTAAGTTTGTGTTCTTATGAATTCCAGGCACAAATAAATACATCTGGGAATCATTGTGCACTTTTTAATTAAAAAAAATCTTATTTTAAAGATTGTATTTTTACAAATTTGTTTGTTTGTTTAAAAGCTGTTTTTGTTTTTCAAGGTGATGATGACAGTAAACATTTGATCAAGTATATATTACTGTAGAATTATCACTATTTTACATAAGCATGTGGTTGCAAGTTAGATTTCTTGAAAGACATTTGCATATTAGTTACTATATGTTGCCTTCGTTATATGTAATCTAATGACACATTTATCTGGCAAATTATTTTAAAGCCATTTATTTTTGTCCTTTTACAGCATGCGTTGGAAACAACAATAAAAGCATGTGTTTAAATTCAGATTTAAATCTATAGTCATACGACGATAAGAGTGCCAGAAGGCATGGCTTACTCATGTTGATGAATGCAGTTGGAAAATGTGTATTCATGGGTGACTAATAGTTCAGTCAGGAATGTAAAACAATGCTGCCATAAACAACGTCGTATTGTGAAACATCCGTCCGCATCTTGAGGCTACTATATATAGAGAAACGCCATATGGCTGAAGTTGCCAGCCCAGGCTTTGCATCTATATAGCTTAAATAACAATTTCGTTTTTTCCAAATTAAAAAATGCAGTTTAATATACAACTAAGATGGTTTTTTTTTTTTCATGTTTATAGGGTGCAGTATACGTGCATTAGATATAAGCTTTTGCGTCGGCACATGGCAGAAGTCCATTAAAGTGAAGCCCTGCTCACATTTCCATACCATGCACTTGTGTGTTCAGTCACTGTGACATCACAGCGTGTTAGTGTCACCCTCAAGGCTGGGTCACTGTGACACTGCGTTTGCATAAAGTCTCTCACCTTCACAGCCAAATGCACAAACGTCATCTTCTGTCTCCCACAACACTGCTGGTGTCCGTCCTTCTTGTCAGCCCACATCTCTGCTTTCGTGATCTAGACTTCCATGTGGTTAATTATGAACAACACTGACGGTGAGATATACTGTATAAACAAATATATATATATGGGGTTTTTCAAGATTGAAGAATGAAGTTGAAAAGCTGCAGAATCACTGTAAAATGACTGCAAGGTGTTATGTAATGTCCCTTTACTGTGTATAACTTCATCTGAGCTTTCATGAATATCTCATGAAGGGTTTTAATATATCCCCTTGGCGCTTTGCTTAAGTGTGTATGGGTGTAATTACAGTTGCACACTCCAACTGAGGCCAATGCAAATGTATTTATAAAGCGTATTAGTGCGGCATTAAGCACGCAGGTGGGTCAGTGGTCAGGTGGGTCACGAGCTAAACGCGGTCACAGTTCTAACACTGACTCTACTATTAAACATTCTATGAGTCAAATGGAATTCAATGTGGGAGCAATTCAAAATATAGAATTTAAGTTTTGACATTTAGATGTGGGCTTTTTGTCACCAACTGAATCAATAAATTCTATTTAATAAAACCAACAGATGACATCTAAAGTGCATGGGCCTGCATTTGTGCCAAAAACACGAGCTATGAAATAGGAGCTCATTATTTATGTATGTTCAGATGACAGAAACTGAATTCTGACTTTAAAAATAGTTCAAAGAATTTTCAAACTCGATATTTGATCGTTAGCTGAAACCTGAAAAGGCCACGCAGTTTGTAAAAAACCTACCGATCTCTAATAGCAACCATTGTCCCGGTGTGTTTTGTTTTCATCACCCGAATGCCTCTGTCTCCGCAGCTGCCTTTCGAGAACAGTGCTCTTGATTAAAGCGAGTCGGCGGTGAGCAGAGGAGCGGTGTGACCACTCTCCATCGTAATTACAGGGAGACGCTCGGCTCTGAAAGACTAATTAGTGAGGGAGCGCGGCCACCTTCTTGCTAATTGCAGAGCTGCTGCTTCCCTCAGTTGATGAGCGTGTCAGAGGAAGCTCGGACTAGACAACAGCAGGACTCCCACCCTGTGGCCTCGGAGAGTGTCATGGAAAGGTAAATGTTTCCATAAGAATCTCACTCATTCCAATGGAATGTGAAGACATCAGATTGGTTCTGCTTCTGTTGCACTTAAGGTGCATCCCATTTGAGTTTGTCGTGTTCCATTTTGACACTGACCGCGGTTAGATGACGGCTCAGAAAACTGAAATATTGTGTTAGTCCGGCTGAGTTCGGACTTTCAAAATGCATGGGAACAGCCCTACTGGGATTTCTCTGCGGAAAATAAATATAAGCGGAAATAAACAAACTCTGAGACGAATCACGATCTACTAATGTCTAACAACCTTCAACTATATATAGTGTGTTCCTCGGTCACATGACATGCACTGTAAACCAGGAAAACATTGGACTCTGCAGTTTAACTGAGCTATTGCCTTAGTCTGGCTACTCTCTGTAGGTAACCGCCGTCACTGATTCTTACATTTCCTCTCTTGTAGTGTTCAGACGCACCTCTTCTGGAGGCCAGATCATGCTATCCCATTTCTAGGAGCAGAGTTTACTGCTCAAACTCCAAGTGTTCACCCCTGCTAACCTGGCAGGTCATTAAAATCCCACCAACTTTACATACTTCACTGTTCTCTATGAGCCAAAGGAAAACAGGCTTGGCTTCCTCGGAGCGATAACACAGCGGCAACAGTGTAGCGGAGTCACTGAGGTCAAGACCAGTGACTCACTCAGCAAGAATGCTTCTGCTTGGCTCTCAGTTCAGTCACGTATCCGAGGAGTGAATTTCCCTCCTGTGACGTGACATCTTCTCCTGCGTATGTGATGAAGTGAAACATTGCAGTCACTGGTGCTCAGCCACACTATTGTCCCAAAACAAAAAAGAACAACACCATGGCCGACGTTTGAAATGAAAGCACGATTCTAATTTCACACAGAAGACAGAGATAAAAATGCTTCCTTACTAGTACATTTCTGTCGACAAGATTGATATTAATCAGCAAAATTCAGTCACGTACTGACCATTAGCTCGGATCTATTACCTTCCTCTGTCAATTACCAGCAGATCATCGTCCTGAGGAGGAAATTAATGGCACTTTAAGCGTGATTCTGTTGCTTAATGGGTTCAGGTTTACTGAGCACCTAATAGGAAGGTTCCCCAATTGGCTCATCGGCATCACTCCACCTCAAACGGCAGAGCAAAACGTGGAAAATCTGGATCATTGGGAGACAAGCAGAAGAAGTGAAAGTTTATCAAAAAGAGGTACGTGAGCCAATTTGTTTGCAACTTCACCAAAGTATCTGAGCATCGTAAGTTAACACCCCGCAACTGATTATCACACAATAGATCTGACAGTTTCCTCCCACATACTGAACAGTGGAGTGTTTTCGTGTGCGTGCGTGCGTGACAAACCTCCTCTGTGATTTATTTCCTCTGATGGTCCCTTATTGCTGCAGGCCACCTCAGTGTAGTGGGAGTGGGCTGTGTGGGCATCTAACAATTGTCTGCAACAGTTTGATCCTCCAAAAGTTTTGCAAACAATATCCTTGCCTGCAGTGGCCCCATTTGTTTCCATCACTGTAAAGGCTAATTGTTTTACTGGTCGCATTTACAAATTCATCAGATTAAAAATAATTATTTGGCAAACGTTTGTCCAAAGATTTATGACTGGCCACAGGCGATGAGTAGACTGCAGTGCTTTATGGTGATGCAGATCCAGGATGAGCGTTTCAAATGGCTGGTGACTGAGGAATGCTATGGAGTTCTGTTCAGCCAAAGTAAACCTTACATTGAACATTGAAAACATCATCCATAATAATGTTCCTGTATGCCTGTGTTTAGGGGCGAAGGCAGTGACACAAAATGATCAGACGTTCAGCTTCCTCTCCCCATGACAGAATTCATTACTGCACTTAATGCATCGGTCTGTGTGATGACCTCATCCCCTCTTCTTTGAACTGAACCCCAAAGGTGATCTTGAGATTGAGGAAAGAGCTTGCTATTTCAATTCTTCAAATTCAAATCCTAAGACTGTCCCCCGAAGCCATGCCTCCAGAGGCAGACAGTAGTGAGACTGAATCCTCTTTCACACCATTAAAAAACAGGCAGGATCAGTGGGTCAACCAGGACCAGGGTTAAACAACCCTCTCATGGACAAGGGTATTCATGCCTTGGCTACCAACCAACAAAGACTCTGGCTCATTGAACAGCTCGCTGACATCAGAGATCAAAATACTGTCCCTGACTTCTTTCCTATTTAGCCATTCTGTTAGGGCACTGAAAAAAGCATGTGAGGTGCCATCACCCTCAACAGTAAGCTTAGTAGCAGTGGCTTCCCATGATGCTCTGCAGCCCAGTCAACCAAGCACAGTTGTTCATCACTATAATATGGAATTTTGCGAGGCTAACAAGCATCATGCTGCAGAGACCAATGGGATGACAGTTGTACAGTGCTATATTCCGTCCACATGTATTCCAACTTCTTCTTCTTCCCAGGTCTCTTCTGTTCTGTTCCCAGTGCGCCACAGTGCTCTGCTGACCAGCTGTGGAGGATCAACTGGCGCAATGGACCTGGTGCACAGAGAATGTAACTATATCACAGTAAAAAATATGAAAAACTCAACTCACTCCAAATTTGTTGGTCTTCACTTTCCATTTTGTTAAGTTTGAGACGTCGTCCCCACCACTCACAAACCCTGTCAGCCATTGTAGCCCCGGGAATTTTCAGTTGTACAGAAAATTTCGACACTCCTGAAGGCACCATCTGCATGCATCCAACATACTTCAATGAGCGCTTCACCTGGGCGGAAGAAAGAAATGACAACAAGTAATGAAAGCAAACCGCAGGTATGACGTGCGCGACTGTCACGTGTGATGTGGTCTCACCGAAGTGGTCTCCATAAAGAAGGAATCATGAGAAAAGACAAACAGCAAAAGTAAAAGTGATATGTCACTTCAAACGTGTAATAAACCTGTTCCGCAGATGCTTTTTTGGTAGCCTAATGTAAAGTCAAACCCATTACATTGTATTGGAGTCAAAGGTAAACAGTAACCGCTACAGAGGCCGGTGAACTACAAGGCTTGTCCTGCCATTTTTTAGTGCAGTCGAAGCGGCATGAATCAAGTAGGTGCCATACAATTCTCTCACAAGTGGGTCCCCCACCCTGAGGAAAGATTCTTAAGTTAGACAAGGTGCCTCAGCGTCCAGATTACTTTCTTTTCGTTGAATAGCGAAAAGGAAGATTAGCATCTTGCTCACTCCCAGCTGACATTGACCCCACAAGGAGGGTTATCTGTGTACGTATGGAGAGATGGAATCACTGTTGGTCTCCTCTAAATTCGTCCTATCATCATTACTCACTGCACTCCTTTAGCGTGAGTAGCTAACCCGAATCCACTTTCTGATGAATTACATAAAATTCTAGTCACTGGTGTGATTCATGTTCCGCGCGGCTTTCTTCCTACTAACAAGACATTTTAGTCTGATCTACAAGCACTTCAGACATGGCAGTTCCTTGGGAACGCTCTCTGTTTTTTTCCTCTTTCCTCCTCCACTGCTTTTATTAAACACCACAGAGCTCTGAGCAAAACATGGCTGATGATTCGGACTGGATGCGCCAAAGGAACATGAACACGATGAGCGAAAATGAGAAGAAAACACAAGGGGGTAGTTTGCTGGGGGAGCTGGGAAAAGAGCTGAGGGACAAATGGAGGGGGGAGGAGGGAAGGGGAGCCATGGTGAGGCTTGACCAGAGGGTGGAGCAATGCTAAAGAGGACAGTTGAATATTCATTTCGAAGTCAGTGGGGAGAACTTCTGAGCTTTATATTGTCATCATCACACATGAATGCCAACACTAGTTTAACCGTTGATGTCCCGTACTCCCACACTGGTCCTCTTCATCTTTGCCCTCCAATTGATCCAGAGCATCACATGACACGTGGTCAGCCCTGGACACCGGCAGGGGATGGACAGGAAAGTTCAGTAACCCAGTTGAGTCTGATAGGCTTCACCACAACCACGGCAAAGATACATTCCAAAATAATTGAAGCATGTTTCTGGATTTGTGCACTCAGCAGATGCACAGACACACCACAACAGTTTACTGGGAGACTAACTGAACTAACTGAATAACCGTAAAGGTTGTCGACAAGCAATCCTGAATAGTCTCTTAGCTAAAAATATCCTCTATCTAAACTGTACAAGAAATGCCTCACTTTCAATTCCCCTCAGTTGCGCTCAGCGTATTCACAATATTTTGGCTGACCAAGATGACAGTTATTTACGCGGCAAAACAATCGTACAAATGTAGCAAGTTCACATGAACACAAGTAATGTCAGATGACATCTGTAATGTATCTGGAGATGATCTCCAGAGTTCTGTCTTCACTGGGGTCCCTCAGGGTTCACTATTAGGTTCTTCTTTGCGCACAGACTCGCTTTGGACCAGTCACAAACTTGGATGTTTTGTCTTTTCTCATACCTCAGTGACACCCTCGACAACTCTGTGGTCACCCTTTGTCACACAAAAATCTATCTGTGGCACTTGACAACCGATACCTCTTGTAGGCTTCTCACTCGAGGTCTGGTCCAAGTTCTTGCCATTCCTCGCTCGCCTGCCTGCTGCTTGAACCATCATAACTCTGCAGCTCATGTAGAATGCAGCTGAGCATCTGGACTTTTACCTGCATAAATAGTCTCCTCAGGGACTACTCTACTGGGTGGCAGCAGGATTGGGACTGACATCCCTCTGGGACATGGGCATGTACCCCAGCCCATCCACCCCACTCAGCTTACAGTTACAGTTCCGTCACTGAGAAGATCATCATGGTCTCAGAGCTCACGACTGTGTTGACCTCAAAATGGTTGAAGGAGCTCTGCATCAAGGTCCCTGCAGCAGAGGCTGCGATGATCTTCCAACATAGCCCACGGACTGCTTGACACTGCTGCACTCCAGAACACTGTAATTTAAAAGTAAACATGAAGCAACATCTATGCACTGCAGCCACCTTCCAGCAGATGTGTTTCTCTCTCCTTCAGTTAACTATGCAGTTTTAACAGGTAAATATTTGTGAAAGGATTAGCTCTATATCATCTACTGCACTTCTGGGGGGAACATGATACATGATATGAAGAATGATTGACACTGGAGGCATCGAAGACAGCAACACAACTGGCTCGGCTGCTCCGCAGCTTTGCCTTTGAGGTGGTGTTTAGCTTCAAATGTTTGATCCTTCCGTTCTAGCTATGTTAGAAATGCAGTTCTTGGACAGAGAGCATGACTTAATATGGTGATGCGTCCTCCCACTGGCCTTTGGTTCACTCTAGTTCAGTAACATCTTAATGAGATGTCTGCCTGAATCAGCAGAGTTAAAGGTCCCAGATGACGAATCAAAGGCAGCAAATAAACGTACGCCGTTGCAGAGACAAAGGTGACATTTGACAAATACGAGCCCTGCAGGTTCCATCATCTGAGTCAGTGAAGATGATGATATGAGACACTGAGAGGTCACCCCGCATTTCTTCTGTTGCCTTCACATGAGCACACTCCTTCTCTCTGCATCCAGACACACATGCACATGTTTGTTTTTCTATCCTTTAGGGGACAATTTGAGATTTCTCATTGCCGTAATGAAAAATAATAAAAAATAATAATAAAATAGCTAGCACTAACCAGGACCAAACTGAAAGCCAGTCATAGTGACTTAGTTATTTTGAAGTCCTCATCAATTGAGGCTTGCAGGGTTCAGTCAAATGTCCCCACAAAGTCATACAGTCCCCACAAGGATAGTGTTTTGTCAAGAATTTGGCTCCACAAAGTAGGATAAACAATCACACACACACACAAACCCAGTGACACAAATGTTGCACAGCTCTGCAGTGGCCTAAAGTCACCCCACTGCAGTTTCTCTGCAGGACATTGAGTGAGTCAGCGGTCAAACACACAACCCTGTCAACTGTATATCAACCGTCTTGAATCATAAACAAGAGTCTGATCCCTCATGAGATTCCTGCAACAAAACTATGGATGTATATATATTTTCATTGTATGTGTTCAATAGTTTAAGATAGAATACTTTAGGAACTAAGATAAAATGACACAATAAACCAAAGTATTGAATATCTTTGAGCTGAGTTTGCCAATCACATCGCGGCAAGAAAACAAATTCTCCGTGTCAGAACATCCAGGGATGTGTTGTGTTTGTATCGCATCCTCTTGGCCTTCAGCGCACGGCCATCCTCTTCCCATAAAGCTGAGAGAAAATCAATACTCCAGATACAAGTCAATTTCCTTCAGTACGTTCTAGAAGCAAATTCGTGTTGCAGCATCCTGTGGGTAAGTTTCACAGGTGTTTCGGACGCACAGTGACAGCTTGAGATCTATTGTGGGGGGGGGGGACATGACAGTGAGGTGGAAATGAGTTTCGAAGTGGATTGGTTATGAAGTGGACGGCGGGGAAATAGCAAGAAAGCCTTTATTAAAGTGAATGCCAGCTGGAGAGGACAGCGGAAGCACAGGAACAGACAGAGCAATAACATCCCACAACACAAATGCATCCCCTCTGTCAAACATAAACAAAGTGCCACTGAAAGTGCAGATGATTTGTCCTTCAAGTGCGGCCTTCACCGCGCCTCAGGGAAACAAAGGCAGACATGAACTCTGTTTTACCACCAAGAGGGGGCGAGGTGGGGGAGGTGGGCGCAAGTGCAATACAAAGTGACAAACGTCTGCTTGAAGAGGAGACGAGTGAACGGCTGATAATGCTCCATCCTTTCTTCTCCCAACTGTATTCTCAGCGGAGGCATAAAAAGGCTTGTGTCCACAGAGGCGTCTTTTGAACAAAAAAGATGCTCGGCCACTCATCTGTTGCCAGAGCACACGGGTAGCAGGGACCTCAGTCTTCCCTGCACGACCTCTTTAGAAAGTGTCGGCCATTTCCAAGCCACAGATGAGATTCATTTCTCTCACACAAAACCCAGTTTATTTAACTTTAAATAATGGTGCTCATTTGTTATTGTCTAACGGCAACATTATATCATGTTTCTGCATTGACATTGAAAAAATAAATAAATAAAATAAAATAAAATAAAAAAATATATATATATAGTATTTATTTTCTTTGTTCAATGGTTCAGACAAATCTAATCAAATTTAATAATTTCATATGTCACGCAGTAAAAATAAATATTAAACCACAGAAATAGTCTTTTCTTACTATTAAAAAAATAGAGAAAATCAACCTTTCATAAGACCAACTGTCTAATTCAACTATGCAATATCTGTTGGCACAAATCCAGCTCCATGCCAGTGCGTTTTCATGCTTCTATGATTGGCAGTGTCATATAAAAATTCAGACATTATTTACATTAAATGCTCACAGTAAAACTGTTACAGGTATATCTTACACACATTCTGCCACATTTTGCAAATTTCCTGAAGTTGTGGAAAACAAACGAAAGCCTGTGCATGCTGCTGAAGACATCTGTGGATAAACAAACTCCTTCATTCTTTCTGACTACTTTAACGCTATTTTTAGTTAACATTTCCACAATACAATGAAATCTGATTTGGAACTATTACTCGCGCACAAGTGCGCACGTTTGTGTTTGGAAAACGCCAGCGTTGCAGACTGGAAGAAACAAGCAGCGCATTTGTGATTTATTTATGACAATGAATAAGTGACTCACTCAATCTGGAGCGGGAGCTAAAGTGGGCTAGTGAGTGTGTACTTCCGTAACTGGGTGTCTGTCCACGTACGGAAGAGAAAGCTTCATCAGGATTCTCTTCCCCTGATTTGTACATGATATTTTTTTCACGTGCCCGTCCAGGTCTATTCATGGTACAGTAGATAGGGGTCAGTGGCGGGTAATTGATGTTGGGGGACGCGTGATTGAATTGAAGCTGAAGTGTCCCGCTGCGAAATGAAGGACATGCTGACTGATCCTGAGTGATAATGTGATAACACTCGATGACATGATCTCATCTAGAACAGAGCTAGACACAATCATAGGATCACAGTGTTTTGTGTTGAAATTCACAAAAGTCATCAAAGAGACCATGAAGGAAAATAATAAAAACTCTTAACATTAACTGTAAAACAGTCTTTATAACATATCGTGTTAAATGTAGTCTATAAACAAATTAAATTCAGTTCTTTACTCATTAATTCCTTCTTGTTTGTTGTTTGTGACATAAATAGAACATATTTTCCATCATTCTGTGACACTCCTTCTACACGCCACTTGAGTTTGGCTTGTTAGAGTTTCTTCATTAATAAAGGCACAAATCTCCATCGTGTTAAACAACAGAACTGAGTGTGGTGCTTCTTCTTCTTTGTCACGTCTGCCTTCGCTTCGGCGCATTACTGCCACTCGTGTGATATGTTGAACTGCACCCGTGCTTATGTTCATATATAGCTGGATCTATATCTGCTTTTATCCAATGTAATCTCCACAACCTTTCTTTTCACAGTGTTACACCGGTGATCAGCATGACACTGGCGACTAAAAAGTTCATCATGTGGAGTCCTGGGGAGCGTCAGACATCACTCAAATACCACTGACCATGAAGGTGACACTGACAGAGACCTTGACTCGGTGCCTTCCAAATATAGCCCAGTGTCATCTTCCCGATAATGGAAATGTAACCCTTCCTCTATTCACTTCAGTGAGCAGTGGAGCGACAGGCCGGGGAGACTGGCGGCCATTAAGAAGCCATGGTCTGGGTCCAGGTCAAAAGCCTAAACTTCAACTGAACCTTACCTTCCTCCTCCTCCACTTGGTGTCCGTCAGTAGGTCCGCCTCACCGATCAACCGGTGTGAAAGAGTCAGTGAACAGCGCCATCGTGGGGATTTAACAGGAAACGCGTGAGGTGCGGCTGAACGTTTAAAAACAACAACATATTTTAAACCACATTGATGTTGCACTGTCTCGTTACAGTTTGTACTTTTCATTCTAGAAGCATGGCGCCCGACATCATTTCCAACAATACATAAGCAAGAGTTTAGTTGTAAACACCTACTAACACGTATTTATTTACAGTCATCGCTGAAAAAATAATTAAAAAAAGTCTTTTCACTGAATTGTGTTGCTTTAACAATAATAATGATATATGTATAATTGATGGATACAAAGGAAATAGAAATGAAATATAAACTCAATTTACATGACCAGAAGCTCCCAGAGTTTTTAAGAATTCCAGTCAGAGTTTTCCATGCATAGTCAAAACAATTCAGAATAGCGTCAGCACGTGGGTCACCTAGTTTACTCAGACCACAGTGGTGTCAAGTCTGTAAGCACACTTCTGCAATCTGCACAACATATCGCACTGTTTTCCAGACGAGACGTTTAAAAGATAATCCATCTGTAAATATACCGCTGAATACAAGTAACATGCACCAACAGACATGCAAAATAAACATCTCCAAATTGCAATAGAGGTGCATCAACACCTGAGGATAAGGTGTAGTACCTGAGGTCAGTGGTCCGGAGAGCTGCCTCAGAGGGCCTCCTCTGCTGTCACATTTGTGTGCATACGCTTTTGGTCCTCCAGGATCTTCTGTGGAAATGCAGCACTGTGGTAACTACAGCTGGACATGTTCCTCGATATAAGTCCCCAAAAGTGTTTTTTTTTTTCTTTTTTTTGTGTGTGTGTGTGTGTGTGCAACATAACTCAACATGTTACGAACAGACTTTGATAAAGGGACATCACAAGTCCGATGAGGAACACGTGAATAGATTTTGAAGATCATCCATAGGTTGGTTTGGATTTCTGAACATTCTAAAGAATGCCCCATTCATTTTTTATTTTTTTTTACTAACAGTCATCTGACCAGTTTCGTTTAAAAACAATGCCTAATTTTATGCAACACAACATGCATCACTGAAATAAACCAACAGAGGTCTTTAGCAATAACGCCACCCACTGTCTGATCATTACATTGCACTTGGAATATATTTAGCACCAACTAGATATTTAAACTGCAGCATCTTAGAGCAAGAATGAAACACATGAGTATGGAGAAAAACAACCTCAAGATGCAAGCAAAAGCTGTCTAAATGATCATATAGTTTGGTGAAAGCTTTCATTTAGTTTGGGTTTGATATGATTTTAATGTTAATACTTTTAAAATGTAATATAATTATTATTTAATAATTGTTATTATTATGTAAGATGTTAATAATATTACAAATTTTATAATTAATTACTTATTTTTACCTTGTGTTTAAACAATATTAACGTAAATAATGTTGAAGTCAAACTGTCCTTTACGATTCACTATATATATATATATATATATATATATATATATATATATATATATATATATATATATATATATATATACACACATTTTATGTACATTTTAAGTTTGCCCACATGAGGGTGTAGTTTGACAGAGAGAGGCTGAGTTGCCCTTCCGTCTCATGGGTTTCATTTAATTGCGGCTCAGCTGCACCTGTATCATAGAGTCTTAGCTAAATCTGTCTGAAAAAAGATGATCTCTTGAGTGAGAAAGGCTGATCTTTTCTGAGGGTGAGTGACCAGGACTGGTCTTGGTTTCTATCCTGAGGTCAGGAACAGCTGCATCGCGGAGCTGCCAACAGGGGCAGCTATCATTGGCCCCCCAGCCTCCAGGCGCGGTCATAATAGCGTCGCCGTCCTCACCAGGGGATCATCGATGGTGCTTGCGAATTGTGGAAAATGCAGCGTTGTTCACTGAGTTCACTTGGAGGAGATTGTTGTTGAAGGAGGCGGCGATAAGACAATTTACACTGCTGTCATATCTTTATCTGTTTTTGCATCAGTGCACCATTCTTTTGCCTTATTTTCATTTATTTTAACCAAACAAATATTGTTTTTGTCTACAGTTAATCCTGAATCTGTTTTTCCTATATTTCCCTCCATTATGAAGAGGATAGACAATGAGCTACAGATTACTTTATTGTTTTTGTGTCTGATTTGGGCAGATGTTTTTTCATATTAATCCCCACTTCATGTCTTAGTCACAACACAGTGGCTATAGCCGAATCTGAGACAAGAACCAGAGCATAAAGACATCAAGCTTAGCATAACATTTCAGTGACAGAATCAATTCATAGTTTACCAGTTTGTTACTTCATGTCCCCAAAAATTTCAACATAAAACTCTTGAAAACTCTAGATTTCTTGCAGCCAGGTGCTCAAATTCTTTTTTCCCATGTATTTATTTTGTGATAGCAATGCAATCGTTGAAAATTAGATGACAGACATCTTGAGTTGAAAACAGGTGAGGAATCAGACGCAGAAATCTTGCGAATTTCATCCCTTCCTATTCATATTATTAGATCAGGGGCTTCTTCAGGTCTTCATGACTCATTATGAAATCCATTCGTTTTTGTACTTGAGACCGAAGATAGAGGAAGAAACTGACTGCAGTGTTATATGTGAAAATATTTAAATTAAAAAAATGTTTAATCTCAATCTCTAGTTAGAGTTGTTAGGATGCTAGTGATTTACAAAGCAAGGATGGATGTTTATCACTTCCATTTGGGTAAATTTCTCTCCTACTCAATCACCTTTCAGTTTTAAATCTGGCTTAGAAATTAAAAATGGCTTTGTTAATTAATCTGAAACGAATGGTTTCTTCTTAGTCATAAAGTGACGGGTGAAGTAGAACTGTCTCCTGTTGGGACAATTCAAAGCTTTATATTTATTTTTGTAATGTATCTTTAAAAAAACATCAAAGGATCATGATCAAAGAGTTAAAACCCCTGGGAGGACAGAGAGTGGACATGTCGGATGCAGATCCCAGGTAGAAGATGAAGACATGGATATAAACCACCACCAAAAACCAGCCACGACACCATGAGGACAGGTGAGGTGAGAGTGAAGAGGACTGAAAGTCCTTTGTAGCATTTTGACCATGTTGAATACAAATAAATATGAAACATTAAAGTGTCATAATGTTCTTTATTTTTAATCTAAAACTGTAATCCTCCCCTCATGTTATACTAATTTTAAAACTGTCTTAAAAGTAGTTCCACAAACATATTTTTCCCATGTAAATGTTATAATTAGGGATGGGATTGACTTCAAAAAATCGAATGAATTAATTAATAAGAGAATTTGTGATTAATTAATCTCAATTATTCGCAGTTTAATGGTGTAAGAATATTTGCCACAAGAAGCCACATTTTTCAGTTTGAATGAATTTGGTACATTGCTGAATCAAATGATGGACCCATGCATACATTTAAACAACAAAATAGTGCTTATTTTTGCATCAGTTTGACAACAGCACAATAAATCACGATGGTGTCGATATTCAAGTTTTTATATCTCCTTATTTAAACTAAAGCTCTTTTAATGTCTTGAAAATATTTGTATAAGAATTTCAATTTTATAAGAATTTCAAGAACATTCAGAGTAGTGGAAACCCTGGCCATTGTGTAGAGAAAAACCTCCCTGAAAAAAGCAAACAGATGCTTTTGTTTGCTTTTGTTCAGGGATTCCTCCATGTTTGTTGTTGTTGTTCTCATCCTAGCTGCCACATGTCTTGCGCATCGGTGTGATCAGTGGACCAGGAACTCCTGCACTTACAAAGGTTCCCTGTTGTCTGGAGAAAATGTAATTTAATTTAATTTAATTTAATTGATTGTAATGATACTTATTGTTCTGTGACCGTCATATTGTGGATTGAGAGGGAAATGAATCAATCATGGTGACCTGTTTTTCTGCCATGAAGCGTCAATAAAAACATCATAAATGAAAATATCAAAGAAGAAAAGGCTTCTTCCACAGAGGACTCACCAGTATTCATTTTGAGGACTCCATGTTGACAGGCCAGAATGTCTCCCGGCCCCACGGAGATGCTTCATCTTCAACACTTGGAATAATTCATAAACCCTGTTTGGGAGGTTTAAAGCACACAGGCGCAGTTTGACACATCACATCATCAGTTTGATATCAGGGCAGCTAAAGGTTATGGATGATTTCAGATATGAAACATAACCGTTTAGATATTCCAAATGCTAGCTTCTCCACAGGCTCCAGTGGGGGGCAGGTGGGGGTCCTATTTTTGGAGGGACTATCAGCAACTCTGTGGAATCGGGATGAGTGACAGGACAAGTGTTGTGCTGGATCCTCCCCTCGCGCATTTGGGGCAGGCATTCCTCAGTGTAAGCAGAGCCTCTTCCCTTTCCACCGAATTCCCTCCGCCTCTTGCTCCGGCTTGGCTGTGAAGGTTGGCCCGCTCTGCGTGAGGGTGGGTGCGCAGATTTGTGTGTGTCCAGGTGTGAGACTTCATGAGGAGCCGGACAGAGCGGCAGGAAAAGAGCTCAGTGAGGGGGCCCCGACTGCTGAGCATGGGGCCGACGCATTGAGGGCCCCCTTAGGTGATACACCGGACGATTAAAAAGTCTTATTCTATAAAAGATGGTTGCAGAAGAAGCGGTGATCACGTTGTCTGGGGGAGCGCCATGGGGATTTCGTCTCCAGGGAGGTGTGGAGCACCAGAAGCCCCTCCAGGTGGCAAAGGTAGGAAACAATTTTTTTTCAAGCAGCAGACGATCCTGAATTAGTTGTGAATGTAAAGATGTCTGCAGGTCTGAGTTTGGTTCCATGGCTTTATCGGAGCCTGGATAAATATTGGTGATATTCTGATGACTCAAACACAGTGTGCTCGGCGATGGGCGATTTACAGCGGAGGCCTGATACTATGCTGCTGCTGTCGTGCCTGGTGACGTGGTGCCACCTGAGACGGTCCTGAAACACTGATCACAGCAGAAAACACTCCGCTGTGGAAGCTTCCAAACCCATGGATTTGGTTGACCTGTGGTTTCACCCGAAACTCAGCATTCAATGAGTCTACTTCTTTGATTCAAACAAACCAGGGAAAAATAGAAAAATACATATGACATGGATAGTTTTTAAAAACCTTTCTTAATGGTAGATTTAATTGAATTTTGTCAGAAAACTGTTCCGTTCCCATACACTTCCTGTCTTTTTTAATAGGTGTCGACTGGACACTTTTTGCTAAAGGGGGGCTATTTTTAACGATGAAGCCATAGGTCATAGGCTTGGCTCAGGTGTACGTTTCATTTCAGGACCTAAAATGTAACTTTACTGACTCTGGCCTGCCACAAGGGGGAAAGTATGTTTAAAACCCAGTGGTGTATGTGATGCAAAGACATCAAAAGCTCATTAAAAAATACACTCTTCAAGTTTAGTCGATAATAAATTGGTTTTGGGCTGTCATAATCTCATAATCTCAATCTAAGTCATAATGCTTTCTATGCGTATAAATGAAACCCCTGAAATCCACCTAGAAATTCCTAATGTGAACGTTTTTGCCAGCGTTGCCAGAGTGTTTCTGCAGAAGTGACTGTGGTGATCTTGTCAGATCTTCCTGTGGTTTTCAACAGAAACCCACATTCACTTGAAGTCATGTGTTTAAGAGTTGACTATGCACAAGTTCTTCAATCCTTGTGAGTGTTGAACTCAACCTTTCCAGAATACCATACCTACTCCAAAGTCAAATCTGATGCAGCTCCATAATCTAATGATGCAAAATTAACTATAAAATGAAATGAACATCCGCAGCCCGGTCACCACTGAAACATTTCCTCCACCATCCGTTCGCAACACACAGTGTTCATTGCTTCTGTAGCACTCGTGCCGCTACACCGCCACAGGAACCACACAACTGTCAGGCCATCCTTCCTTCTTTTGTCAACCCACAACCGCGCTGCACACTTCCCTGTAGATGCAGCTAATAGTGCTGGGGCAGATGGCTAAACTGTGCAGATGCATCTGGTCGCAATAGTCTGATGAAGCTTCATGAAACAGAGCACTTATTTTCAGAGATCAAGAACCATATGAAGTTTCATTTTAATTGTTGAAAGTTTTGTGAGGAGCTCAGAGCGCCGTCTTGATGCATCTTAAAATGAGGATACTGTTTCACGAAGCTTCATCAGCCCATCACCAGCATCTCCATCCACAAGTCCAATGTAAAATGTATCAATCTCTTTTGAGACTAGAACTGCATCATGGGCTCTCAATTTTCCTCTTCCTTTGCTAAGTTCTGCAAGCAAGTTCCACAGCACTACTGCCACCAGGTGGCTAACTTTGACGGTCAATGACGTCACTGATATGCTCAGATAACGTGAATAGAAAAAATCATTTAAAATCACTCTGTGGGAGGAAACAAGCATCTTAACAGATGCATCGCTTTTTTAGTTACAACTGAGGTTATTCATTTCAACCTTGTAAGTGGATGTTATTTACTTTATTATGAAATTATCTGAGTATGAGAGGCATTTGACAAGAATGCTCACATGGAATGGTCGCAGATTTCCTCGCCTGTCTCAACAAACTTCAATTAATAAGTACAAATACAATTACAGTACAATTCAGGTAGCAGTGAGGCCCATCACAATTTATAGAAATAAAAACATCACTGAACCTCAGAACTCTCGGACTGGTCTCAGGCGAGTTAGGAAGACAATTTTGTCCAACCACATGTTGAATTAAAGGGACATAAACGTAGTGCTCACCTGCTGATGTGGACACAGTAAATATTACGCTCAGCTTTGCTAGTAGTGTCAGGATGCTGGGAGCATCAACGTGGTCTTGCTAACACGGCTGAAACTGGATATCAACTAAGAGGCAGGTCATGTTTTCTGCACCTCAAATGTGACACTATTAATTTCCAGTGGCTTCTTAAACCAGATGTTCAACAAGGATCAGCGTAAAGATCCACCTCCCCTCACTGGCCCCTCAACAAGTCTGTCCTCTAATGATCTTGTCCAAGTCTCCTTACTGAAGTCTATTTTTAACTGCTTCAGGAAAACAAATCGCTGTTCACATTAGCAACTATTTGAATGTACAACAAACTGAGTGCTAATCAGAAAACATGCATTAATGGTCCAAACACAGAACCGCAAACCCAAATGAGCTTTTTACAGCGTTTGACAGCTGTCTGGTCTAAAAGTGTGTGCTCCTTCACCCCAGAGAGCACGGAGGCGCTGTCATGTCACTTCTCATACGCCACCATCCGGAACAGGTGAAGCAGTCTGAGGTTCACTGAAGGAATTTATGTGTCAGTGCCGGCTCTGCTTATTTATGAGTTTAAGTGTATTTTTATAGCAGTCTGTGGGGTGTTTGTGTGTGTGAGTGCATGTCAGGGTATTAAAAGTGCCATGCTTTAAACCACAAGGTGACTGACTGGATGAAGCCTGCCATCCTGAAACACGATGAAGATTTGGCTAAAAGGGGGGGCATTATATGGTGGAGGCATTACTAGAGCTGATTCTGATTCAAATAGAAGTGGTGAACACTGATTCCTTCACTCCGTTTTGGCTAGCATCATGGGAGAAGAGGGTTTATCCCTGAAAGGTCCTGGGCACAAATAGCATAGGAGCAAGCAAAGATGGCTGCTGGCTGACATTTCCATGTTAAAGTGCCTTTGAGTGTCACACTCAGGCAACACCATGTGGCATGTGTGCCAGCAAGACAAAACTGTCAGCAGAAAATCTGGCCTCTGTCAGTTGCTGTCCAAGAACTAGGCGAAAAAATATCATATTCCGGTTACACGGCATGGAAGCTAAGCTAGATTATCTATACTTTGGATATCAGATATAATTAATTCAGTCAATTTCCGTCAAAGTGACCATATTTACACGTCACGGCAGCACAACTCTAAGTCCAACACGGAAACTGAAACTGTGAAGCACGGCTAATTTAGTTAGCACTATATGACGCCACAATTAGTTTGTTTTTATTCATACATAATGTGTAGTAAGAATGTATTCATAACTAGGGGCCTGTTTAGTAACAATAAGCATGGAATATTTGGCGCTGAGGTGCAATATATAGAGCTTCAAAGGACAGTTGGGGGTGTCAGTGATGACAGGTTATGGCTCACTTTAAAGTGTAGAAATGTCAAGGTTGAGCTTGTTGACAGACGTGGTGGTGAAGCATACTACGATGGTATTTTATTGTCTCAAATTATCGCTAGTTTCTGAAGGGATTATCAAAACCTGTCACTCTGCCTGACTCTCTCTCTGTCCAGGTGCGTAAACGCAGCAAGGCTTGTCGGGCTGGGCTGCGGGAGGCTGATGAGATCGTGGCGATCAACGAGGAGTCATGTGAGTCACTCTCGCACGCCCAGGCCATGAACCTCATCGATAGCTCCCCAGGTGTGCTGCACATCCGAGTCAAAAGGTGAGTCCCACAATCGTCTCCGGCTTTCGGCATTCCCCAGGAGGGCAAGCAAGAGCTCCCCCTCCCATAAAAACAAACTCTCCAAATCTAAAGCTGTAATAGATCTATCAGTCAGGGATGCAGTTTCAACTTCACCCTCCTTTAAGTCACAACTAGGCCCAAGTTGTGTTCATAAAGTCATGAAGTTGTACCTCTCAACCATGTGAAAGGATTTTCAATGCGTCATACTTTACTTGTTTGCAGGGTGCCGGCGGGGTTTCAGTCAGTGGTCCTCGTCAGCCGTGCTCCCTCACCACGAATAGACAAAGAGTATCGTGCTGCCTTGCGAGCGCTGTCTCCCACCCATTACAACCACGCCCCAGTACGTGAAGTCCACCGCAGCAGGTCTTCTTTAACCAGCGGGCTTACCTCACCACCTGGCAGTGAGGCTTACTACGGCGAGACAGACAGCGATGCAGATGTGGCGGGCTATGAGAGACAGCGCAGACAGAAGCGACGCAGCCCCAGCAACTCCAACCCTGGGAAACCAACAGGACGTGCCTCTCCTGAGGGCGGAGAGACATCAGAGATGAGCGGTTATGACAGCGCCCCAGATGCACGTGTTTACCACAGTTTGTTAGAAACGGGAGCTGGAAACGGTGGCGTGGGCCTACCAGGCGTGGCCCGGAGGGAGGTCGTCTACCAGCCGCATGGTCCTGGCATGTGGTCATCTCAGACGTCCACAGAGACTTCCTCCATCATCTCCTCAGCAGATGACCAGGGGCCACGGGATGTAGCACAGGAGGAAGACAGTGGATTCCTGGAGCCAGCTAATGTGCCACTGGTGTCGCCTGAAAGGGCAAAAGAGGCCTTGATGTTGAGTTCCCGAAGTCAGCTGGTTCCCATGGTTGGCCCTCTGAGTAAACCAATCGATGAAGAGCTCACAACAACCTACATGGAGAAAGCCAAGCAAGCCAGTAAGTGTGGATTACTACGTACAGTACATGGAGTATTGTGATCTCACTCGATAATTTTAATGTTTCTTTATAAACAATTCTGTTTCCTGCAAGTTAGTAACAACTTTCAACTGTCATGACTGCATTGAATTGGACTTAATGGCAAGAATGAGCACGAATAACATTAATTTTTAAAACTTTTATGTGACACGAAGGTTCCAAAATAGATGGTACTGTAATCAGGGCACATTAAATCATAAAGTTAATCTTGCGTGAAATATAACACAGCAGCTTAATGTGTCAAATGCAGTTTTTAAATACCAGTGCAGCCTCTTAAAACTGGAGATCTTTTAAATGTTTTTAGTTAGCAAGACTTGCAGGTCATTTTCGAAGAATATATGTGCCTTCTAAAATTGACCAGTCTTATCTATACAGCACACTCAGGCTGCCTTCTCAAACAATTGTCAAGTTGCTCTGCCATTATTACTAACAGATGTGGCTTCTACATCCTACAGAACTGAATCGAGGAGATACACAGCAGGACAAACATGTAAAGGAGGCAAAAAGCAAGTGCAAAACAATAGCATCCCTGCTAACTGATGCGCCAAACCCACACTCCAAAGGAGTGCTGATGTTTAAGAAGAGGCGGCAGCGCTCTAAGAAATACACTCTCACCAGCTTTGGCAGTGTGGATGAGGACAGATGTTTGGATTCACAGGAAGAGGACGGAGTGTTTCCGGGAAGTGAGTCAGAGTTTGATGAAGATGGCTTCTCCTCGGTCCCTGACCCAACATGGGACAGCGAATACATGGATATGTTAGAGAAACGGGCGACTGCAGGCACGGAGGGTCGGGGCGACGGGGCGGAGGATGCACCAAGTCCTGGGTTAAGCGACATCTCAGGAAAAGGGGCCAAACTATTCGAACAGCAAAGAAAAAGGGCAGCTGAGCATGCAAAGAAGGTGGAGGCATCACAACCTCCGACGTCTCCGCAGTCTCATTTGGTCGATCAGAATCAGATGTATGAGGTGAAGCCACAGATGCAGTCCAGCTTTCAGCCTCAGCCAGCACCAGGAACCATCGAGCAATCACCAAATCTTGGTGCCAGCTCTGTTGGCAATGTACCGATGGCACCTCCACCTGTGGCCCCAAAACCATCTACTGCACCTGTAACCGTCATTTCAGGACTCACCTCGCCATCAGAGACACCGCTGCCAGAACTACCCACCAGCAATGTACTCAACAGAACAGCCCGTCCATTCACACCCGGGTTCATCAGTATTCGCGCCTCAACTGCACCCGTCACATTCAGGCCACCCGTCACAAAAGCAGCACAGCGACCAGCATCGGCAGCAGTTGTCCAACCAGCTTTCCACACACCCCAGGAACAAGCTAGCCACTCTGCAAACATATTTTACCCACAAGCTCCAAGTCATGTACCAGCTCAGCATTCAATGCCATCGGTTCCCTTTGCTCCATCACCAGAGGCTCCAGTTACTCTGCATGCTCCGGCCATCTCCACATCAGTAGATACTGTGCGTATAGCACAACCCTTAACAACATCGTACCCGGCTCAATTTGCAACCGTACCTCAGTTTTCTTCACCTTCATCGCCTCGAGTTGTGCAACAACCCATGGCTCGGTCACCTGTCCAGTCAGTACCACAATCGCCCAGTTCTGTACACTTTGGTTCCTCCGTTCCTCCTCCAGCTCAGGTGTCGGTTAGTCAGCAACCTCCACCACAGATTTCAGTGTCACCTGTACGCCCAGTAACCGTAGTAAACCAGCAGGAGGAGGTTGCACCAACTCCTGTTCCAGGGCCCACTGGTCGAACTGGAATTTTGCTTGAGGCCCGAAAACGGGGTGGAAAACCAAAGCCGATGTTCAGTATGCCCGAGATGAAGAAAAACTCCCCGAATCCGGACTTACTGTCCATGGTCCAAAACCTTGATGAAAGATTCAGTCGCTACAAGTACGGCCAGCCTCCATCCGATGCTGCGTATGATGGTGCAGAAGATGATGGCTCTGGTGAGGTAGGTGCCGGGAGATTCCCTCCGCCTGTGGCACCAAAGCCACGAGTTATCCACGAGACACCACAAATTCTTCAAGCAGGCGGGAAGGGCGCGCAACTCTTTGCTCGCAGACAGAACCGCATGGGTATGTATGTTGTGGATACCCCACCTGAGACCCCCTACCAACAGGAGGTGACGTCATACAGCTCTTCCCAACTTGATCCTTCATCATGCCCTTCCTATTCATCGCAATGGAAATACTCTCCAAATGTACGAGCTCCTCCACCAATTGGTTACAACCCACTGCTTGCTCCTTCCATACCAACGGGACCTCAGAGAAGTACCGGACAGCCGGAGAGCCGGGGCAGAGGAGGTCCACATAGAGATGGAATTAAAGCTATTGATTTCATGAGACGGCAGCCATACCAGCTCAATTCAGCCATGTTTAACTATGGAGGCAGTGCAGCCAATTTGGCACCAACGGCCAACTACTCAGCCCAGGGGCACCAACAGGGAGATTATGGAAGAATGGTTGGCAGCTCTTTAACAACACCAAAGCAGATACCTGTCAAAACAGCTCGTACCTATGAGATCAAGCGTTTCTCAACACCTACTCCTATGTCAGCTCCCACCCTGTCACCAAAAGTCATCGCACCCCGCTCAGCTACCACCCTTGGTGAGCGAATTAACCACTCCGAAAGCAATTCCCCCCCTGCTGATCTGTTCTCTCCAAGGTCATCCACCGCATCTACAACGATACCAGTCAATCCCCCATCCATCTCTTCCCCTCCAGCCACAACCAGCGGACTCCCTAGCCTCCCAAAATTCTCAACCGCTCCCGTGCACAATCCTCTGATGCCTGCTGGCCCGACACCGTACACTCCTATTTCATACAACAGCGGCCTACAGTCAGCCAAGCAGTTCCAGAGTGCCCCTGAGCTAAGCATCCTCGCCTCTCTGCCTCCTCTGAAGACCCACTCTATTCAAGCACCTAAGCCACGGTTTGTTGCCACCAAAGGGGGTGTTCAGCCGCGAGTCTGGAGACCCGGTGCAATGTAGAGAGGTGACGTTGTCCCTCAGCCACACTTTGAACTACACGATGTGAATGCTTCATGAAAAAATAATTTGGTTTATTTCAAAGTGGGTCAACTTATTACGTGTTCTATGATCACAAGAGAAAAACCATCACTGGCCAGAGGAGTGCTTTAGATTTGGTATCACGGTCCACAAAATGTTATGTTTGTTTTACCTGCTGTATGACCCTTCCCGACAGTCCTTTCAGTACATTGTACAAATATAGGTGTTTGAATGGATACGTGCACTATACACATTTTAAGGCTGTTGCAAGAAACACATTTGGGCTTTCAGTGTGGTCTTTCTGAGCATATGTAATTCTTGACGTTGATTTTTATTAAACAAATGTCAAAAATGAAGGAAGTGTATTCTGATTTCTTAAGGAATTTTTTGGAGATCTACGGAATGTTGTTTTGCCCTGAAAATTCTATAAAGAGCAGTGAAGAGCTTTTGGACTAGGAAGGGTTACGATGGGCCAAAAAAGATCACAAAGTGATGTTTGGCGGAAATATGTGGTTGAAATGCCACGATTGTCGGAGAAAGAAAACAAGCAGGAATGGTACACAGAGCAAGAGAACAGGCGACGAAGCTGAAGAAGCAAAAGAGCAGGAGAAATTTGTCTCAGCCTTTTACAGACAAGGAAAGGTGGCTACAGTGTGACCATCACAAGTCATGTAGAATGTTACAAACTGGTGTTCTTATCATCAGGGAAAGTCAGAAATTTATTTTGTATAATTTTAGATAATATATTTAACAGTACTTTTTCTTGTATGTTAATATTAAAGCTTCCAAAAATGAGGTTGTTTTAGACATGAAAAGTACAATGCATTTCCATGCATGGCCTGACTGTAGATGTGTGAAAATGTTTGTGATAAATGCTCATTGGTTGTATTTATATTGAACCGTTGGAGGCTCTTGAAGAATAAAATTAGACTTTAAACTATTTTGGGAGTCTTCTTTTTTCATGCCCCTAATATGAGATTGGAAATAGTTTATTTATTAATTATAATCTGCTGAAAGAAACCACTTTTGTTGAGATGTTAAAAATAACATTAATGAAGACATTGCACAGAAGCAAGAGCATCACGGTACATACTGCCTCCCACTGGTGGCCCACATATTGCAATTCAACCTGGACTTTCGGGGTAGTTTCACTGAAATTTTAAATAAACAATGACAAAAATACACTTTGCCGGTATACGATGCTTTCACATGAAAATGAATTTATGGCATCAAGGATTGTTGCTGCTGTGGTCCAGTCTCAACGTGCGTTTAAAAGGTCATGACCCTTGACCTCTAGATTAATTCCTTTAACTACTTTTGGTAGGTACTGACCACTGCAGACTAGGAAGCTCCTGCATAAGGAGGAGGTCATCAACAAAAGGGGGATCTACATGATGTGATGCCGAGTATTGGAGCGACTGACAGACAGCAGACAGGGCAAAAATAAATGTATGGAACGGAAAAAGCATGACTCTCTGGAAATGACGATTTACAATCACAATGGAAATCTATCTTTCAAACATTGACATGCAGCTGTACATAATTACCACTCAGCGGCGCTATAGTCATAACTACTGCACAGGGAGTACATAGGTGAGTTTAAAAAAATAATCATTTAAACGTGGGGAGAAAGTATGAACTCCTCATAGAAAAGTCACAGGTTGGCTCCTTGAGGGATTTGAGGCAGCCACTGTCGTGCTGCAATGCTGCAGCACTAATATTCCACACGGCTGCGCGGTATCTAAATATAGGGGACTATTCACAACCAAATAGAATATTAATAATGGTGGCAAGTTTACTGCCAAGCCACAACTGTAATCAAGAGTTGGTTCCCGATTTAACTAAAGCTCGAAGGGATAATTAGAAAGATAAAACTACCCTCCAATCCTTGGAGAGATTTCTATTCCCGGATCAATATGGGGCAGCCTTTCATTCCAGGTAAAAGCAGGTGTCATCATCACAATGCTTTTCACTTATGTATTTTCAGCAAATCGGTGGTCGAACATGCCACTCAAACCACTTGGAAGGAATTCTCAATCCTAGGTCCATTCCTGATCTCCAGAGACTGGTCTTTCTTTGGAGATTTGCTAGAAAACACCCTTTTTCAGTTCTGGCACTAGTTGCTCTTCATGTTCACTTCACTCCTCTACATATAATCTCCTTTTGGGCCAAACTTCTTCTCGCGAATTCTGTCCTAATAGAGTCCAAATAAAAAGTCTCTGAAGTATTTTGACTCAGCCATGAGCCTTCTTTGGTTTAGAATTCAAATATCTTAAGTTAATTCGACTGAAACAGGAGAAGAAAATTGGTGAATAAACTAAATCACAAATTTGAAACAAATTAAATGGCCAAATTTGCATCATAGGAAGTTTGAAGGAAGGACGTGGTCAAGCATCTTTCATAACTCGCAGGACTTAACTTCCTCAGAACCCATGCACATATGCAGAAATGTTTTCCAAGCTCATGCGATGAAGCGCACTGGTCAAAAGAATGGGGTGATATGTACTCTGATAACATCCGGACCTTGTGGTTGTTGACCTCTTTAATCGGGCAGCTTGGATAAACCAGACTGCAGCATGACAGGATGTATACCATCCAGGCACCAGGTATTGATAATGTTTTCACTGTACTTCATGATTGCATCAAAACATTTTAGTCAATAAACAACTGCAACTCACCAACGTGGGCACATCTTAGACCAAACCTGGGCAAAGTGAGACCCGGGGACCCTTCCCTGTACTCATGCGGCCCTCGTGAGGTCCGAGCAAAAAAATGACAAAACAAAATGACATTGCTTTTAATTCTATATAAAACACAGTTTTCCTTCCTTCTCGCAATTCAAAGTCATATAATAAAATAAATATTTTTAAAACAAGCAATGTTTTCATGGATTTTTACAATATATTGGGAAAAATATCTTAAAATAAGTACCTTTATATGATGTGTTGCCAAGATATTCAGTAATTCTGATCATCCATTTATTATTTCTATTATGTAACTACAATTAATGAATAATATCACACACTTCCCCAGTTTTCCCCTTGTTTTATATATATATATATATATATATATATATCTCAGTTAAATGCAAGAGTCTTTTATTTCCCTTCAATCTCTAGGCTTGATAGGCCTCCCACCCCCCATGTCTTAGACAGAAGTCTATGCCCACTGAACTGATAATGATAATAATAAAGTCAATTCCATTCTCATCAGGGTTGTGTAACGTCAATCAAATGTCATCACAAACTCTGCAACCAGACACCAGGACCTCTCACCCTCACCGTGTCACTGGCAGCTATAGCGGCGGTCTTTGACACGTATAGCGTCCTCTATAGCGCCAAACCCACCCTGAAGTCCTTTGAGGTTATCTGATGACTGGTTTCTCTTCCGGGAGCTCTTGTCACTAAATATAGACATCAGAACCATCTGTGAGAATGATTTTGTTCCCTTAATATCCCCATCAGCACTTTCAGTTGGCCAACAGAGACTCTCCCCTCCACTCCTTCAGCCCTGATCCCTGTTCATGCGCCTGAAAAATCCTCCTCCTCCTCCCCCCTCCATCCTTGCACTAACACTGCTGCCACCCACTGCCCCAGCCCTCTGCCATCTGTGTGTGCGGGGAGGGTTTTGCACTTCCCAGGATCTGGATCCCGCCATACGAAGGTGCAGAGACATTGAGGGATTTGTAAACTTACGATCGGGATCACCAGGTCTTCTCTCCTCTGACTGATATTTATAGGTTCCTGTCTCCTCCCTGACCTGCAACAAAGCCCGGTGAGTGTCTCTTTATCATGTTCAGCCACACAGTTTTCATTGCAACTCGCGTACACTCGATGCAACATGTTTATGATTTCCATCTCTTCATGGAGGTTCTAGCCTAAGGTCTTTATTATTGTCTCGGGGGAAGCCACTTTCTTTGGACTTCTCAAAGTGATCAGAGGCCCAAAAGAATGCGCTGACTCTCCCTCTTCATGGGTGTTATGTTTTATACGGTGTCACCAAACACTGATAGGGGTTGATCCTGTAAATAAGAGCCAAACGTTCCGCACATTCAAAAGGACTTAAGCCCATGTCCAACAACAGCCTCTTGTCACATCGAACAAATGCCACAACACGGCAGCCAAAAATAAATCGGAATTGTCTTCCTCAGGTGTGTCCTCACGGCCTGTGTCAGACCCATTTGATAGGCCAATGACGCCATAGCGTGTCGCGTCAAGAAAATGTCTTGGCTGAAAAAGTCTTTTAAAAATAGACGCGCTGGGTTGAGTTACAGCCTGTAGATGTGATGTGATGTTTTGCCATTTCAAAGAGGGTCGGAGTGGAACTAAAAGGGAAGTGTTCATTGCTACTCCAGCGAAACTGCATGAATAGGGATGAATTTGCATCATAACTTGGTCTGCAAAAACATTTACACACAACGCTAAATGTGTCAGGTGAAAAAAAAATGAAATGAATTTTCCAACTGAATTTAGGCAACAAAATGTAGTACTATGATCCAAAACACAATGGCCTCTCACCACACAGGTCCTTTATTTGGGCGTTTTGAAAACAGAAAAACAGACATCAAGGATCATGGGAAGAATAAAATTTAATCTAATCTCAACAAGAATTTAGGAAACCTTAATCTGATCTGAGAGTGAGTTAATGATTTTTATATCCCATTCAATGATAGAGACAAATTAAGATTATAAAATCACTGTAATTGCATATTGACCACTAAAGCCATGGGCCCACATTTGGTACTTTCATTGCAGTCACTCAAACCAGGGTGAGCAATTTATCGGGAAGAAAACCCTGAAGGCTTGGATTAATAAGAATGCCAGTGATTCTAGCGTGAGATCAGTGGGCTGCTTGAGTCAGGAGGCAGGACATATATTGGGGTACGGATAGTAAGACCACAGGCAAGTCTGAAGGTGGGACAGGATTTATCCAGAGGGAGATTGCTTTTTTATAGTTGGTTGTAACTGTTCTAAATGCAATAAAATAAGCTTTACAATTTCACAATATTAGAATACCACATTTAAAAAAACTAGCAATGCCATATAAGAATGAAGAACAGGCGAGTTCAGAAAAAAGGAAAAGCAATGTTATGTGTATAGTATTATAGTGAAAAAGGCAATAAGACTTCTGCTTAAACCATCAATAACGGCATAAAAAGGTTGCTAGACCATACACATCGCAGTGATGACCTTTGTTCCCTTTAAGTCCAAACTATGGGGCTTTAACTCAGTGAGTCGCAACTGGTTTCACTTTGGGACCCACCATCATCATGAACCGTGTGTAGTTAAATATGTATTAAAGAAATATAAGTACAGTTTGAATCCCGACAATTTTGAAGAATGCCCAGAGAAACTCATTGTTGAATTAAATGTACAAAAACTTAAAATTAGCTTATTATTAGTTTTAAGACCAAGAAGTAAAATATTGTTTGTTAAACATATTTACAAAACACAAATGCTACCATAAAATAAATTAACAAAAGTAAGTAAAAAAAAAGAGTAAAAAACAAAAATAAAATAAGTAAATACATTTGTTCATCCATGTAAACAAGTCAAAATTGATAATGGAAAAGAAAAATAAATTAATTAGCATATTGCATACACAGAAACAATTAAACACAACAAAAATGTCTGCATGTTTATGTTGTGTGTCATGAGACAGTCGTTTGAGACATACTGATGTAGCTATAGCACTTCACAGAGCATGGTTTTCCCATATGCACTGTCAAATTATCACACGACACATGGTTTGGGGTCGCAAGGGACTCTGGGCAGCTGCTCAAGTGATGTTGTGATGTGAGTTAAACCCTGGTCAACTCTTTCTAAACCATTATCCACTTGAGAACGGTGAGAAAATACCTGTTACTGCACACAAAAAAAGCTAAGTCATATTGTTTGTGTTTGCTTAGCGTGTAAACAGATCTCGTGTGTGTTAACAAAACACAGCTATATGATTCGCTGGAGCAGCTTCGTGTAATGTCAGGAATTTAGTGGGACTGACATGCACCCTTGAACGTGAAAGATGAGCTGGACCCCAGCTGACCGGCCGCCGGATCCATTCGTTTGCTCTGAGGGATTGTTGACGTTGGTGTTTAGAATGTTTTTCCATATGTGCTGGGAATTTTTCCAAGGCGAATTGAAAAGCTCCAACTTCAAATGAAGTTTGAGTTCTCTGTACCTGAAAAACTGGGTGGGACTGTCCATCAGATTCTACATGGCTGTTTATGTGTGGACACCACTGGACTCACTAGGTTCCTGACCTTGAAACGCCTGCAACTCTCTTCATCACGCCCCCTCACTGACCAGGGCTGTGGAAAGAGTTGAGGAGATGAGGAGATGTGCAGTGGTGCAGCTTTAGCTAAAATGTAAATTCACAATATATATATATATTATTTAGTTAAACTGACTATCACCCGTCTTCTCTCACTATTTGGGTTGAGACAAGCCATAATATCATCATAACAAAGATTAAAGACTGCTAGAATGGAACTAGTCGATGCCGCATTTTTTAGACTGCAGAAGCAGCTGACGTCTTGTTTATGTCTGACCACCAGTCATGCCGCTGGGAAAACCTGCACCCCTGAGCAAGAGGAAAAAGCCCTCCAAGATCATCACCGACCTCTCACATATCTCCCAGCATGGTAAGCTCTGACCTGAGATGACACCAGTGTGAGAGATCATGCACAGACGCACCACAGAACCAGAAAGGGAGAACCAGGGAGTGGAACTTTAACTTTTGAAAGTGTGTTTCCGAAATCGCCCTATTCTAAATTATGAAGCAAACTTGAAGATAATATAGCACGAGGTGTCAGAGACAAAACTCTTATCAACTGTCTGCATGTATAAGCATTTCCTTCCCAAACTAGAGGGTGAAGAACAGCCAGAGGCGTCCGAGTTGGACCTGGGAACAAAGATCAGAACACCCAGGGACATCATGCTGGAGGAGCTGTCCCTGATGAAGAACCGAGGCTCTAAGATGTTCAAGATGAGGCAAAAGAGAGTTGAGAAGTTCATCCACGAGAACAACCCTGACGTCTTCAGCTCTGACTCCATGGTGAGGGATCCACATGTGGTGCTTGTTTTGCTGACTGACATGGCTGACCTTGCTTATAGGACCAGCTGCAGAAGTTTGTTCCCTCTCTCGGTGGTCAGTTTGGAGGTCAGATGATCAACCTGGGTGGGCATTTAGTCAGCAAGCAGGCTGGACATCTGAATTATACCGGCCTACGTATTGGAGAAGGCCCTCCAGTGCCTCCACCGAAGCCTGGGAGCAAAAGTGGCGGAGCAGGAGGGGCGGCAGGAGATGCTGGGGGTGACCAAGGGCAGGTGGGAAAAGGAGAAGAAGGAAGCGGGTGGTCTCCACTTAAAGGTTAGTTTGACAGACGGTTGTGTTGAGGAAAAAGTTACAAGTCGGTGTACGTGCCTTTTTAAGGAGGAGGAAGAGATGAGGGAGCAAGCAAGCGAACTTACGTGAAGACCTATGTCTCTCCTTGGGAGAAAGCCATGAAAGGTGATGAGAGTTTGCTAGCCACTCTGAAAACTAGAATGCCTGAGCCTGGTAAGAAAAAGGAGCATCCCAAATATAAAAGCTTCAACAGGTAAGTTGTCAGTGTGAACTAGAGCGCGAACTGTGGCTTGACAACATTTCCGAATGCCTTGCAAGGAGTGCAATGCCCTTCGGCGGATTCGAGAAGGCCAACCAACTCATGAAATTCCAGCTGCCGGATCCTGAGGCGAGCAAACCGGAGCCTGAACCGCCAGTGGTCTACCAGCATGACATCGGCTGCAGGCCATCTTTCAACCGCACACCCATTGGTTGGGTGGGCAGCAGTGAGCCCAGCAGCATCCACATGGAGACCAGCGACGCGGTGCCGTTCGACGGAGAAACGGACGAGCTGTGAAACTATGAACGCATGCACAATAGATGCAAGGGATTTGACTAAATTTCTGAATGTGATTGACAAGTGTTTGACTGCGACGCAACTAAACTATGAGATGAAATGAAACGTCAAATGAAGGCCACAAGGGAAAAAAGAAGGTGGATGAATTGTAACAAATACTGTTGCGCAAACTGTCTTCATGTCAACAGGTGTTTATCTTTCAGGTACATTTTCTTAGAAGACTGTGATTCAATGGAACCATAGAGAACCAAGACGAGTGTTGAATGCTTCCTTTCAATGTCTAAACTATGAAAACCAACACTGTGAACGACTGTCTCTCCCATATAATAATAAAGACTAGATGAAAGTCCTGCGATGCAACACTTTTTTACCTGTAACATTTTACATTTCACATTATGTAGATAAAATAAACAAATGAACGGCTCAGTGGAGGGGTATATTTAACTGGTTGAAATGTTCCACGCTTGGAAGTGGAAGTGAAAAAGCGAGACCGACACATCACATTACAGGACGCCTGGCAAAGTTCACTCAAACGTACTAGTACTAACTGTCCAGATCATAACTCCCTTTTGCAGCTCGTCTTTCAAGGGCGCATCAGATTCACCAACCAGTCTACGTGTTTTATGGAGTCTAAATTAGAGATTATTTGATGTTTTAAGGCAATCCCAGTACAGTAAAACAATATATGGTGGTCTTAATAATACCATGACAGATCGGCCTATTGTCTAAGTTACTACATTTGTGCATGATACAGTGACACATTTTATCTCTTTGTCTCAATTGTTGATGCAACTAATCGGGGTGACTGACAATGTATTTAAAACAGTGACAGGCATATACATCATGATGTTTTCTTGGGTAGATTTATTTTGCATGTACAATTATATAAACATCTTATACAAATTAGTAAGCAAGATTTAATAAAAATTAACACAACAAACCGTCACTACTGGACATGACCGCTAGATGGCAGAAAAGGGCTAAATGACTGGCGAACTAGCTCTGTTCCACTTCCGTAGCATTCGGTAGCTAACTGGCTGTTGCTAGACATCTGTTTGCCGCAGCGCGCTGCCATTGAAACGTTGCAAGAAAGACAGATATTGACTTACCCAGCATGTCCAGTGAACGTCTTCTCAAAGCGTTCGTGACAGAACGTTTGACGGCTGCAGCGGAAGAAATCGCAGACTTTTTTGGTAAAACTATCGCAAAATATGAAGAGGAAGCTTGTGAGTCCCAGAGAGAAATCACACGCCTCCGGTCTTTATTGATGGATTTGGCTTCATACCGAAAATCAGGTTTGTTGACAGCTGTCTCTTGGTGAACCGTCATAGTTTTGTATTGTAAATATCACAGCCAATGTTGAGACACCTATGTAAAAGTGGCTGTTCTGTCACATGCTATTGAGAACTGCTATTGTTTTTTTTTTTTTTGTTTTGTTTTTTGTTTTGGGGCGGGGGGCGGAGGGGGAGTCAACTGTCGTCAAAACCTTTCAGAAGTCTTTAAAGAGGCAACTGGTGCAGATGACAATCTCAAATTGCAAATTGTCTTCGTTGGCAGATGTTAGCAATTCATTATTTATTATGGAAGACACCTGATATTCTTAGTGTTGACCCCTGACACAGCAAGTATGAAAGGCTGCCACCTATTATGCAGAAAAATGTGGCGAACTAAGCTTCTTAGCTTTTGAAGACCTCATGATCTATCATAATTAACTTTAAATTAGAAATCATGCAATAATGTGTCTACACAACCTTGGTGCAAAAAAAAAAGTTGTTAAACATGTTTTATATAAACAAAAATATAAACGCAACTATATATAATTTATTTATTTAATACAGTGGTACCTCGGTTCTCGACGGATTTCGGGTTTCGAGCGAAAATCCAGAACTCCAACGCCCCCGAAAAAGGCTGGAAAAAACATAACGTGCACAGACCGATCCCACCCACGACGCGCTTTGTTGTTGTGTATAACTCAGCCTCTGTATGCAGACGTGTCCCGTTAGCTACATTTACTGACTGTTTTTTCTTCATATTGAGGTGTAAAATCTTTCCTGTCTCCACACTGGACCGTGGTAGAGTGTCACAGGGGAGCTGCTCGCTCTCCACACCTCTGAGGCTGGAGCGCGCACTCCAGGGTTTGATGTCCTGTTGTGGGCTGGAGCTGGGACAGGGATGAGGCGAGTCTGGGACAGAGCGTGACTTGGTTTATGACTTTGTCACAGCCAAACTGCACAGAAGCGCACATTCAGAGCTGGACACGCACCGGGCACCTCTTCACTTCTGGAGAGACGTCACTCACTCGGCAACCCCTCCCACATGCAGCGGCCACACACATAGAGGAACAGCGCACCTGCAGCAGACACTCCACATTCACTCCTACAAAAGCCTATTTTAAGGCTTGGAACGCATTATTTCCTTTTCCATTCATTGTAATGGGAAAAATCGATTTCGAACAAATCGCTTCTCGAACGAGGTGTGGTCGAGAACCGAGGTACCACTGTATATATATATATATATATATATATATATATATATATATATATATATATATATATATATATATATATATAATTTATTTTTTGTGTACTAGATATTATTTTTTAAATCTTAATTAACTCATGAATAATGGTAATTGGTCACACATTTTGTGTCTGTTGTTAACGTAACAAAAGATTTAATCACACCAGAGTGGTCAATAATGTTATAATGTCATTAAGTTTCCAATGTTAAGTTTTTAGCATGTTTTTTAAACTTTTCTGTGCCTCTGAGATCATTCTAAACGTTGTCATGTTGGGTTTTTGGAGTAAACAATTGTTGCATAAGGCCTGAAACAACAGAAAATCACGCTGTTTTTTCTTGGCGACAATGTTGCAACTCTTGAGCAAGTTTTAGGTTAACATTTGCTTTCTCCAAAGCTCAGGCAAGTTTCTAAGATAATATCAAAGTGATGATGTAACTTTTCTTGTTGTCGTCTCTCAACATCTGTCTCGAACATCTACTTGTAAAGAAGAGGCTACTCCAGAACAAAACCAACGTGAGCTAGAAGCAAGTCCATGCCATGTGACGGATGTGGAGTTGCTGCACATCAAAAAGGAAAGTCGGGCAGCATGGGGAAGTCAACAGGTAGAAACACAGACTCGGGAGTCAAAAGACAATGATGCGTTGTTTGTGCCTCATACGTCCACTTGGAGTCAGAATGGGGAAGTGGATGTGAAGCCTTTTCTGAATTCCCCAGAAAACGGCAGTGAAGGTGAACTGCAATGTCAGGAGCCACTGGATATCCAGGGAGTGCATCCTGCATTGTCTGCCCCTTCAATGTTGTCACCACAAAGCCCTAACCACAGTGAAGCAACTGAAAATCTGACAGAGCATCTCAGAACTTCAACATGTTTGGAACATAATTCTGCACAGCCTCATAACCCAGGAGAAACCTCCTACAACTGCTACGTTTGTGATGTTTCCTTTTCCTACAAACAGCATTTGGTCAACCATGCTCTCCGTGTCCACTCGCCGGAGACTGGTGTCGTCTGCGCGGTTTGTGGCGACGCCTTGGACTCAACCGAAAGTCTGCGACTGCATCTAGAGACTCACAGGCTTCCCAAATCCTGCCATATTTGTGGCAAACAGTGCAAAAGCACCTCTACAATGACTGGACACATCGCCAGTCACACTGGAGAGAAACCACACCGCTGCCACTTTTGTGGTAAAGAGTGCAGGCGCAAAGGAGACCTGAAGATACACATGAGGATTCACACGGGCGAAAAACCTTTCAGCTGCTCTTACTGTTGTAAAAGTTTCACACACAGTGGACATCTGACTAAGCACATGCGAAATCACACAGGGGAGAGACCGCACCAATGCTCTGTTTGTGGGAAAGGATTCCTGCAGAGTGCACATCTGAAGTACCACCTTAAGACTCATGCTGAGAAAAGTTAAATATTTGTTGTCTTGTGAGACTTACAAGACATGTGTGGTAATAAAAATTTCAGTATTGTTTGTAATTATTTGCATAGTTGTGTGAGTCACACATCCATTGTGTAAGGACACTATTAGCATTGTGACAGAGCAGAAAGTTAAGAGTCAGCTTCAGAAGAAAATATTTGTTGAAGAAATGACAATGATGGTAATAAGCAGTAGGAAGGGCTTAAGGAGACACACGAGCATAGCATGTGGAACTGAGAGTCTGATATTAATTCAATAATATTTCATGACATAGACCAAAAAAAGTAAATTGTTGAAAAGGCAAATCAAAGGTCTTTTTTAAAATTCCTTCTAAGCCCATATTTTTCTTACTCAATATTTATTGCAGTGTTGAATTTATGTAATGCTTACATGAATTGGATCTTTTTAAAATAATTTCAGTTGTGTATGACACATATTAACATTGTTTTTCAGAATTTTGCTGATATATTGCCTTTCAAAATACATTTCCTCATTGATTTTTTTTGCATTAATCAATTTCAATGCAAACACATTTTAAATAAAGAAATTTGTATTTCTAAAATAGATTTTCTTACAAGCCACATTTTAAGTTTTATTTCTCAGATTCATATTTGAAATTACTCGTTTGTTTTCCTTTGAATTTTTGAATCTAGTTTAATAACCATTTTTGCAGCGAATCATGTAATGATGAGCCTTACCTGTAGATGGCGCCATTATTTGCACAATTGCATTGAAACACTTGAAACACTGCGACTGAGAATATCATATCCTTGTCCATATCTGTCGCGGTTTGTGCTGCTTAATAATTGAAGGTAGTGAGACCCAGAGGCGTCAGGAATGAACGCTTCTGTTTTGCCTTCTAATGACTTTTAATTTGGGTTATAAAGGAAGTTCCACGCGTGTTCACCCTGTTGGAAGGTTTTGAGCCTTTTATAGCTGATGTTTGGGTTAAATCCCGGGATCACAAAGACCTGAAAGAGCTCTGCTTGGATGCCTCCCAGGTGGCCTTGAGTTCTCACACAGCAGAAGAGCTCTTTCAGGAATCTCAGTGTTTTGGGAAACAGCTTCAGGCAGTGAATTGTGAAGCCAGTCGGGCACCCACGACCTTAAGGGCTGCATTTCAGCGTTTAATCTGGTTATACAACCGCTACCTAAAGGCATAGGATCAGCTGCTTGCCCACCCCCGACCCATGGGAATAGCTTCCCTCATGTCGGCTCACGTTGAGCGTTTCGGAAATTAGATGACTGGCTAATGGCTTAATGACAGACAGACAACCTCCTTATAGGAACCTAAAGTGGCCTAATCCTCTCAAACTATTATGTATACGAGTGGTTGTATGGAACTGTGAAGGTGAAGTTTGCTTTAACTCTATATGGCGACTCACGCTTTACTCATTTGAAGAGAATGTTCCTCTGAAAAAATGGGGGTAAGAGGTTAATCTTCCGTGGAGTCAAATTATGTAAAGCTTGGCCAACGGAATGGGCCACTTTTTTTGTGGGTCAAATTGGTCTCAGATTAACAATGTAGGGGAAAAAGGGAGTCAAGTTGTTCCAGTCTCATGGCAGCGTGAGAGACACACTTTCACCCCAGGAACTGTTGTTCGAGCCAAGCAATCCACAGGAATTCCTCCGAAGCTTGAACTGGGTCATTTGGAAAAATCTCCCTCCAAACTCAGACTTCAGTGGACCGCGCGCAGGTGTGGAGGGGAGGTTTTTTGGTGTCGGTTCAGGTCAGGCTGTTATCGTGGTGCAGAGGAGGTCTGCAGACATCAGAACTGTCTTCTGAAACATTCATCTGAAATTTTAATTTGGCTGCTCCATTTATTGTGTCATAAATCCAGCTGTGGGAGTGAATGGTTCCGTATGAGGAGAGAAGCATTTTCGGGCAGAATCCTGGCTGCACCCAAGGCTGTGCTGAAGTCCTTCAGGGTGACTTGGAATACACATGGAATACCCTGACCTTTGGATAGTCATCAACAAGCCTAACCAACAGTCAATGTCAAATGGAAAGTTTTTCAGCTCCAAATAATATATTGAATTGCTCCTTCAGTTCTGTTGATGCTAGTATGAATAAAAATGTAGCACAGCCAATGTCATGGTCTGGTTTTGCTCACAAGTGTGCATACCTCTTTCGCAAGACTGAAGAACTGCTACTCGATCCAGCACCCCGAATTAAGCAATCCCACTGGACCTCAAACTTTTCAGTGTCTGTAACAGTCTCAGGATCACAATGTATTTACTTCAGCTGTAGATGTTAGCACAGTAAATAGCTAGGCCAAAGTGGGAATAATTGAATTTATGTTGCATATATTTAATTTTTTCACAATATAAAGCGTAAAAACTTTATTTCTAAGCAGATATTTTTAAATGTACTTTAATTTTATTTTGCAAGAAATGCTCGCAGAAAAGAATAGCCTAGTGAAAAGAAGGAAAATTGGGAAAATAATATATATTTAAAGTATTTTCAAAAGTGCAGGTAAAATTGTGAGCAGCAGTTTCATAATTTTACTGTGGCCTCATGATGGCTGTCACAGCTGAACATTTAATTCAGAGCTGCAGTTGATACGATATTAAGTTTACCAATTTTCAGAGCTTTGATCTGACAAATATTTATGATCGGTCAAATGAGGAAATTGGATTAGAAGCACGAACTCAGTCTCCTGCCCTGCCGCCTCCAACGACATTACATGGCCTGTAACGTGAACTGGACACATCTTGAGGGTATATTCGTCCTCATCCATGAAGTTTTCGAGGAACATAATAGAGCGTTGAAGCGAAGCCGCTGGCTTGAATGATCAAAACACAAGAACGAGCGTTCTAAATGGGCCGGTTCAAAGTCTGGCTTCTGGGACCGTTTACAGACCTTGATCTCGCACAGTATCATAAAATGTACTCGTGTCAATCTGAGCATGTCAAATTAGTCTTTAAAAATTACAGACTGTGACCACCTTTGGAAATTTTAGCTGGTGACACTGAATCCTGAAATCTTTTTCCTGTCTGTCCAAAGAAAGAGTCTACCTTGTTGGTACAATGAAAGCAGAGACTTTACAGCAGCTTTAGAACTTCCAGAGAAGATAAATCTTGATATTATTCCCTGGATCTAGTGTCATGTACTTTAAAGTTCACGTCAAATATCCGTATCACTCAAAAAAGTGAATTTAATTAAATGAATACTCCTACTTTTAAGTTATTGTTTGGCTTTCAGTTCCAGTCCTGTTAATGAAGTGTAACTTGCTGTGCAGAGCTGAAGCAGCCAAGAAGGTGAAACGTGACACTGTTGAGTGAAATGGGAATCGTCTTCGATGGCTCTTCGTGGGTCCCACACAGAGCTCGCCTTCACCTTTGCTGCTCACTTTAAACCAACCCCTCCTCACTCCCAAGGCGTAATATACTGATGGGAAAGTGGACTTTTGCGTCCTATACTAATGAAACATGGCAACCTTCAGCGTTGAATGTTCTGCATAGGTGTTTCAATAAACTAAAATAATGCTTTCGTTCCGTAGCGTTTGAGGCTGGGTGGTGTGGATCATGCCTTGCTGGGCTACATAGAGCATCTCGTGTTTTTTCATGTGTCACGCAAGGCTCTATCCCAACGTCAATGACAGAGTTATGTGAAAAGTGTTGACGCAACTGTCTCATGTAAAATAAGTACATTATTTTTCCAGTGTATCATGATTAAGGAGTGACATGGTCCACTTCCTGGGGGATTATTTCTTGGATAGCTCAGACATAAAAGACAGACATATTGGGTTGTAGGGCTGTGCATTGGCAGGAGTGGTGATACGGTACATTGTGATATATTGTAATAAGAACCATCATTTTAAGGGGAAAGTCTGGTAATGAAGTACAATATCGTGTACATAGTATTGCAATATTTCATCAAAAAATAGTGATTGAAAAAGCATTGTATTTGAGTGAATTGATATTTTCTGTTGGGGCTATTTTTTTTTACACTTGAGGACATGACATGTAATGTGTTTATTTGCAACTGGGCTTTAAATCTTTTTCCATGTTTCATTTATGCAATGAAATCCCTTCAATTCTTGCTCTCTTTTATTTAAAGACATGCCAGTCATATTACAACATAAAGCAGCAGCTTTCTGGTGCATTTAGATTCCTTGGAATTCTCAGTTCTGATCCCATAACTCTTGTATGATCATATATACTTTTCTGATAATGAAAGTGGAACACAAATTCCCGCACTTCCTGCAGGCTTTTTCTCCCCCGAGCACATGATTTGTTACAACATGAGGATTATTGTGGTGATCAAACGGAGCCACTTTGCTATTTGTGGTAGTCTGTCACCCCTGCCTCCCCCCCCTGCAACTCTCACCTCCCCCCGTCTCTCCCCACATGCTGGATGATTGTGCAGAGTTTTGTTGCTGACATACACAAAAGAAAACACCAAGATTCGCATCTTTCTCCTGCCAAATGTTTTTCTCATTTGAAAGCGGAAGCTGTTTGTGCGAAGGTAAGTGAGTCCTATGATATTTTTTTTCTGCTGACACACGAGCGAACAAGATTAGATCCAGAGTGAAGGTCACAGTGGTTAAGGACGCGTTCAGTGTGCATGGTTGTATTCGCTATTAAATATCTCTTTCAGAATACTGGAGGCAAAAGGGGCAAGGTCAAATGGTGAGGTGCCTCAGTGACCTTCATAGACAGTTCTGAAGTCCCTGACAGTGGCCCTCTTAGTTCTCCATCTGACCCACATTTGTTGTCGATATTGATTGATATGTTGTGAGCAGCTGAAAGGTTGCTGGACGCTCGGACCCAAAACTCCTCCCTGTTCTGACATCCTTGGCCACATGAAGTATGAGTGTTTTGGTGACACATTCTAATCCTATCTCTGGCATACGTTTGTAATTACAAAGGAGAACATGTTGCCAAGGTGTCGGGTGGATATCACCTTGTAGGTGCACAGAAAGGAGGACGGAAAAAGGCAGCGGATAATATTGACGAAAGACCAGCAGTGTGGACATGCTAATGCAACATTTGCATCATTGTGTGAGTTTTATCAAGAGACCCAACCTTTTTGTCACAGAGGAAAGGCCACTTCTGTATTAGATGTCAATGTAGACAATGTGCTGATGGCACAGTTTTAATGTCATTTTGCAATATCATAATACAATGTGAGTAAATATCAGCGGGACCATCGCAGTGAAAACCTCCGCCATGATGCTACTTCAGTAGTAGAGTGTGTTTTAGTTGGTTCAACGTGACATACGTCTACTCTGGACTTGGTTTGAGCTGTGTTTATCCTGTGGACTTAGAAGGTTTTAGCTGTACCAAGCCAAGGTTTTGCATAGTGAGTCAGACTGGGAGTGACAGTGAGGAGGCCAGCTTCACTCATCTGAACAAACACAATGACCTTCTGTGTACGTATAACTTTGTCATTGAAGGCCACTTGTAATTATTACTTCGAGTAACTAGAATATCGGGAATGACTTTATGTTACATTAGACAGGCTAAAAAAAATGTCAAAAATGTGTCCCGAACATTTAGTCTCAATGATAGTGCCATTGTAAAACACACAAACAAGTTCCATTTGAACATGAAAATGAAAATGCTTAAGGTGTGAGTAAAATGGATCAATAACTCAAATCCTGACACTGATGGAGCTGCCTCTGTCCGGTCCAACAGATCTCATGTCAGCATTGGCTTCCTGCTAAACTCGTTCCTCGTCACACCTGCGCATTGAAACAATGAACCACCCACGCACGCATCAGAGAAGGAATGTGAGCTGGTCTGTTGAATCACATTTTGCCAGCTGACGTTTATTTTCAGGTCCATTATGAACCTTTCTATAACCATATGGTACCTGGATAAATCGTTCTGTGATGACACCCATCCCATGAATGATGTTAAGATAAAGGTCTGACGCTTCTCCGCCAGGTTTATATTATCGTGGTTGAGTCTTAGCTCCATGCCGAGGCACTGGTTCGGTCACTGTGTAACTAGTTACTAGTTATGCATAGTCTTCTAGTCAAGACCCCACCAACCGAGACCAAGCCATTATGGAGACTGGAGAGTATTGAGACTGACACCAAGACAGTTAATATCAGGAGTCTCAAACTGATCTACATATATTGCACCCACTGTGGCCCTCTTGTGGCTCAGTTGGAGACCCCAGATAAAGACAAGGAAACTGAACAAAAGCCAGAATCTGTCTTTTACCAGTTATGACAGTTTTCTCTGTCGGTCTCGACCGGTCTAGAATAGTAATCCTGAGTTCGCCCAGTTCAAGACCGAGTGAAAATGCATTAGAGACCAAGACAAGATCGAGACCCTAAAACAGTGGTCTCGAGTCCAAGACCAATCTCCAGTAGTGCAACAATAGTTATGTAGCTAGTTGTGGTAATGCCGCATGAAGGTACCTCAGACAGCTTGGTTTCTTTGGAAACTCAATTGTGAAGGTTGATAAGGTTGTAACAACATAATGTCTCCATGTGTCACATTTAACTGACTTTGTTCTGAAAATGTCTAAGGTTGACACAGCCCCACTACCTGTCATGTAGAGAGACTGTCACAGCAAGGTTTTTAAACGCCTCTTGAAAATGTTTTGGTTCACTTTGTATCAATACAAGTGGCACTGAGAGGAAATTTTAACAATCTTTGATGTGGTGTTTTGCGAACCCTTGTGCGTGTTATGATAGCTGTAGAGGAAGTTGAAAGAAGAACTGGCTCGGGTGTTACTCTGGGACAAGGGTCTGGATTTGAAAACAGTCTGGGATGAGGCGACTCCAGCCAGTGACAGGGTGGGATCCCTGCTCCTCCTCTCACACTCTTGCCCACACACTCGCTGCAGGGGTCAGCATGAAAGAGCTCTCAGAATAGAGCCTCGGGAGCTAAAAATCACTGCAGGATCATGTTATAAGTGTTCGGTGCAGGTTCTCAGTGTGAGCACATACACTCCATCTCTTAGCTCAGACGGGAGGTTTGTTTGAAGCTGCTTCTTCTCACCAGTCTGGTGGACTTGGCGACGAACTTGTAGACAAACTACTTGTCTTTGATAAAAGTCAAAACTCAGTCCAGACCAGGTATTAGAAATGAAGTCGCAAGCTTATTAAAAAGCCTGATTATTCAGTAGGGTTTGACTTTGTTGGACACACTTGCAAAATAAGTCTGACAGCATGACCGAATGTACAGTATGTATCCACGCATGCCTGTGTAAAGGGTATGTGTGAGCGCGGCGTGTGAGTTTACGTCTATAAAGTCTATGTAGAAAATATACTTTATTTAAGGATAAAACAAGATGAAATCTGAATAAATAAAAGGCATAAAAAAGAAAACAGTTGTTTTTAGTAAAAGCCACTCACTATAAAATCCAGTTATTTTTCCAGTTTCACTTTTATCTTGGCTAACTGAGACACAAGTCATCTCATCTTAATTTCCAAACACGAAAGAAAACATCGGCTGAATGTAGGATTCCTGTCATGTGCCTGTGTGCGCACGCCTGTTGGAGAAGTGAGTCACGTTTCTGTTTCTTTTGTCCAAGAGACTGCACGTTTCTAAAGCATGTTTGTGGGTGAGAATCTGAATTCTTCCACGCACGTCTGTGTACATGTTTACGGGGATGAAAAGATGCCGCTCCAGTAGCTGCAAACATAACAAATACAACAGCTGCCAAATGGACAAAAAAAGATTCCTTTGGTATTCCTCTGCCTTCAGAATATTGCTGCAAGTTTTTTGGATCCACACTACCATTTTAACTCTTCAAATACAATTCTCAAGCTGCGTCTCGTATCAGAGGTTGCCAGAGCCAGTCACCCACCCACACTTTGATCATCCTCCCGAGTCAGATCTATCATCCTTGTTTCTGCCGCCCATGAACCTCACTAGTTGTCTTCCTCTTCCCTCCTATACTTGGTATGTGCCTCTCCAACATCCAGTGTTGGACATGTCAACTGTCACTCCTCTGGGTGTTCCCAAACCATCTGAGTCAGGCCCTCAATGTTCTCCACGTGAGCTGTCCCTTCATGTGCTCATTTCTGACCTGATCATTTCTAGTCCCTCAACCTGGGCATCATAAGCACTCACAACTTATTTCGTTTTTGGCAAATAGCACTGAGAGCCGTACACTTGGATTCACAAGGCAATGCTTTGTTTTTTTTCTCATTTGCCTTTTTCTTCAAAGTAACAGTGACATCAAGACTACTTATTTGCCTTTTGTCGTCTTGCTTGAGATGGAAGCAAATATTTAGAGACTCCTCTTTTGTCGACCGTTTGTGGCTAACACCATCAAAACCTTGGTAAACGCAAGCGTCTCGATTAGATCGATGGTGGGCGCTCGGAAGTCCACGTGCCTCCATTTTCCTTGAGCAAATATCGGAGGTCGACGAGGACGTGACGCTCAATCAAGAGGAATGATATCGTCACGCAACTCAACCTGCTATGCAGGAAATTAAACTGAATTCATTGAACCAAATAAACTTTATCTAACATTTCAGAAGTTCAGACTAACTCACCCGCACTCTTTTTTGTTGTTTCACACAACAACCCTCAGCCACAGGAGACTTTTATTTATTTTTCAGGGAGGAACATTTGCAGAGTGTGTAATACTGTAGCCGCGCTCATGTTATTACAGTGATTAACTCTGCTAGAGTATGGCGAGGAGCTTTGTTAACAACGGTCAGTCACCTCAAATCTTTCTGCAAATTTGGGTGTTAGTGCCGATATATGCCGATATGAATCAGCTTGAACGGTTTGTTTGGTCGCTGACTGCCAACTTACTGATTTAACCACATTGATAAAATGCATAGCAAGTGACATGTTTCACTGACCGATTTGTTGATACGGTGCCCAACTATACAATTAATGACCCCTCTCTCCAAAATCGACATTGTATGTTTAATTTCATTCATGGGGAAAGAGACGTTCTGTGATTTCCAACATTCCTTTTTTTGTTATGACATTCATTTTTCTGGTGTCGTTGACTCAACAGTGTTGGCTGTATGACTGTACTGTCACTGTGTACTTTGAATGTCTATCACGTTTACTGCGCCGGAATATTAGTCGCACCGGGCATGAGGATCACTTCAAAACTAGTTTAGAAAACAAGTCCAGCATCAAGACTGACTCATGAAACAAACTGTTGTGAAGTTAAATCATGAACTCCTCACATCTTTTATTCACATTAAAGTACTCAAAATGTGCTGTTTCGCCTGCATGTCCGAAGTTCCACCACCATAACTGGTGGTTGGCACATTTTGCGTGATGTGATTTCATCTGTTTAATGTGATGAGTCTCAATATTTTGGTGGTATGAAGAATAAAAAAACATATTAGTATCATAGTCGTATGAGCCGCAGGTTTCAGACTATGAGGAAAAAAGGTATCGACCTATAGTCTGCAAATATTTGTCTTGAACATTGCCATGCTGCCATCACAACCAAAATTTCCCCTATTCAAATCTAAAATTCCCAGATTGACCCCAGTGACATCAAAGCACCTGTAGGTTATCGTTCTATTTTGAATAAACATAACGTGTGTGTTTATCCCAGTAATACTGCTTCACTTTTTAAAACCACAAAACAATAATGGTGTGTCCCAAATAAAGAGGTAAATGTGTTACAGTGTGATAGTAGAGTGTTAGCTACAGTACAAGCAGCAGAACAGTGTATACATGTCACAAGGACATGTGGGACTTTAGAGGAGAGCGTGGCTGAACCACCGTAGTAAAACACCCTTGTGACGTATTACCACAAGTTTCTTGTTCACCCTCATTGCTGAGGGGAATTCAGGACGAAATCAGATTTGATGCCTTCCTCATTCCTTGTTCTGTGGAGTGTGAAAAAAAGCCTTCACAGTGTGTTTGGTCTGGTCTGGAGTATTTTGAATTTAAATGTACAGCGAGACAGTGATTAAGCTGGCACCTTCCACAACAGATGTAAGTTTTGCTTCACATCTGAACATATGATCTGCCATGTTGAACATTTCACACCTATTTCATGTCTGCACAATTCATCCATCTTCATGAATTCACTTTTCTTTTTGAGGGCAGAAAATAATTCAAAAATAATCTGCTCAAATAAAACATCTTCTGTTGCTTACTTGGAAAAAAAATCATATATTGAGTAATAAAGTCATTCCTGAATAAAGAAGACATTCTCTGGTTTAACACCCTTTGAGTCTCTTAAAAAGGTGCAAATGCAAATGTGTGTCCTGCGATGGACTGGTGACCTGTCCAGGGTGTGTTCCCGCCTCTCACCCAGTGACCTCTGGCGGAGGCTCCAGCGCTCCCCTGCCACCCTGAACAGCAGTAGTTAACTGAAGATGTATGTATGTACATTCATACATGGCATTTCATTCTGGTTTCATTCGCTCTCTTCACAGCAAAAACAAACTACAAAACCTGAAGAGACTAGCGAAACACAACCCTCATACATCAGTGTCCGAAGCCATTCCAAATCAAACAGTCATATTGAGCGGATGTAACTATATTTAATGTAATGTACGATATGTCTTCAATATTATGTTTCAGTTGACGTCATGAGGCTAACAAGAACCTGGCAATAACACACAACTGTTTCTACTGACTAACAACATCTGCATCATATTCCCTCTCATCTTGTCTTTTATTAGTCTTGTAAAGATCAGTTAACAACAACGATGCATCAAGGTCACAGTTTCGGCCAATTCCAGCTGCAACAACTCTGTAAGACACTTGAGGACTCAGGCGCTCTAACTGATGCACAAACAAACAGTGACGCACACACTACAAAAATACAGCCCAGACAATTCGGCTCTATTTTTTAAACATTCAGTGCTGGAACCAGAGCAAGTGGTCGAGCGGCAGCTTGAGAAGGGGCAGCAGGCGGAATCACTGCTGGCTACGTGCGACCCTCATGACCCCTTCTTCTAATAAAATAGTAACTATTCCCTCTTAAACATTGTGTTTTTAGTATGATTTCTTCAAAAAAACTTGATTTGGCCAAGATGATTAACATGGGGAGTATACCACGCACAGAGTGCTCAGAAGAGATCTTAGTGGAAGCGATGTCTCTAAGAGGTCTAAGCATCCGCTTGGGCTCACCACCCTCTGCCCTAAGGACAATACCAGGGAGCATCATCTGCTCTAGCCCTTCAGCTAGAGAGTGCTTGTGGAATGTATTGGAACTTCAATGACTCCAGTGTCCAAAAGTATGTGTTCAAAAAGTCAAGTAGACAAAAGCCTCTAGGAGAAAACAGCCATGGCTTTTACACTTGTGCATATATTTTTCTGTCAGAAACAATTGAGTAATGGTCCTCAAAATGAGAAGATTGAATGCCAAATGGAAGTACTGTAGACATCAAAAACATGTTTGTGGCAAATTTAAAAAATGCTACCGTAAAAATTATTTTCTAGTTTGGGTCAACAGGTCGACCAAGACCACGATAGAAATCTGACAGAAATGTGACAGAATCCCCATAAGAATGCAAACAAACAAGAGTATCTGCAAGCGAATCAGATGTATGGAGACAGGTGACAGGTCGAACTCGACAGATCACACCAGGTGCACTGTATCTGATGGAGATACACACTCGTGCTGACATGGACATGGAGTCAAAGTGTGAAAGTTAAGTGTGTTCAGACTCAGCTCTGCTCGCTGAACCTTCTGTGGTTAAATGTCCGATCAGATTTTAGAATGAGCTGGGTGAATGGTCATCACTTGCGTGTCGCATGGCACAGGATGAGCAATTTCTGTTCCAAATATGACACCACTGTCATGCAGGGAAGAGGATTAATGGACTCCGTCTAAGTGGTAATCTGACAGTTGAATCTATTGAAATGCATAAGGCTGACTTCGGCGTCAACATTGGACCCAAGGTCCACAATGATCAATATGTGACGCCTTGGGAGTGAGCATGCGTTGGACCCAGCCATTTCTTGGACTCGTGTGAGCAATAATGCATTGAGTCATCAGTTGGATGCACACTATGTTATGTAATGCTGTCAGGTAGGATGGAAGAAGGTGAGTAAAAAACCTTTCAAGAATCTACTTGCAAAGTACAATAAGAGCCAAACCCATGGGTGGCGAAAGTCCATCTTAAATCTAGCTGTTGAATAAAGAACAAGCCATTGTCTCTTGGCTGGAAAGGTCACACAATACAGAGTCTCTGTCTCACTGAAGTCTACTATCTACTAAGAATGTCACAGTCTTCTGGGAATGTGAATCGTCCGCTAAAGAACTGGGGCTTGAACAATCTCAGACCACCCTGGGAATGTTTTTTTTTCTCTTTGTTCGACTCCCGTGTCTTAATCCCTTGTAGTTTAGCCATGTTTTAAAATTCTTCATCTCAAATGGGATTTGTTTAAATCTCTTACTTAACTTAAGGGTTGAAGAGGCCATCCTTTGGAATTCCTCTCCTCTTAAATCTCACTATGTGGTCAGGAGGTTACTTCCAGCTTATGCCCCCTACAGTCCCTTTTATGCCACCAACTTCACAAGGTTTTTCTTAAATTAGACACCTCTGGTGTTTGCTTGTTTTATCCAGTATCCGTGTTCCAAAATAGCACCGCAGGAAGGCAAAGTTGATGGCATGGAAATTGTCTCCCGAAATAGAAATGCCTGTTATGCATTAAAGAAAAATATCCTTCAAGCTTCCTGTATTTTTATAGGAGTGAGTGCATTGTTATAAGCTGCTTTCAATGACTTTGTTAACCTTATTTAAGATACTTTGTGTGTCAAGTGGGGTACACACAGAAGGATTTTCTCAAGCCTAACAGGTCTTTATTATATATATTATATTATATTATTATATATTTATTTATATATTAGAGAGCCCACACATGAAGACAGCTCTGCTGTTGAGAAAATGTCTTGTTTCTCAGTCAGTATGCTTCGTAATTCTACTCTATATTCTGTTCCACGTCACAGTTCAAGGTGGTAACGGTTGGCTCACACCATACATGAAGAGTTTTGATTGTAAATATTGAACAAATTTCACCTGAATGATTGAAGTCAATGATCAGGGCTCTCACACCTCAGAGGATAAGATGTGGTAAGACAATTGAGCCAGGTAGCATCATAGGAACGTGTGTAATAGCAGTTTCACCCCGAAAACCAGTGTTTATTTTCATGGTTTTTTTTTATACACCGGCGAATAGCTTAAACAATATATGGAACATTTCTTTTTCTGTTATGGAGCCGAGTGGAGCGGAACCCAAATACTTGATAGAAGACTCACAAGGAGACAATAGGATAGAGGAGCAAGTACAATCTTAATTTTAGTTCAATCAAAATAAAATAATCGAATGGAGTCCAAACAGAAAGCGTCACCGAACCAGGAGATCAACAAATGTAAATCTGAAAATAGAAACATGGTGATCAGACACAACAAAATTTTAAAAAATGGAAATCCAAACAAAAATACACCTGTACGAAAGCAGGCACCAGGAAAAACCAAGGGATCAGAAAAGGAGGAAGTGAACAAGAGAACAAATGAGGAAGGTCAATTCAATACAAATGGAGTCGATGTGGCACACATTGCTGGAGCCCAGGTGTTTAAAAGAGCTCTGCCGATTATGTGTAGATTAGCTCCAGCCGTGTGCCATTACCAGAGGAGCGAGAAAAATGAAATGGATAGGACGCAATAAAAACGACCCTCACTACACAGTGTCTGGTGATGAAAACTCTCAAAGCTGTACTGTGACTGTAAAGGTGCCGTCAAAATGCTGTGTAACAGAACTCCTGCATGAAAAAAGTTCCATGTCTGATCATATTGCATTAGGTATAATCCCTTAGGTTTGTCAGGTTGCAGATCATCCTCCTAGCTTAGACCCAAACTATTTGTTGACACCTCACAGAAAGAAGAGTTTTCTCTGTTTCTCTTCTATTGGCTCATCATTCCTTTCTGCCTCACTAGTAAAAGTAAAAGCTTTTGCTTTTCCACTCTGACTGCCAAAGTCCACATCATCCTCCGAAACACGTTCACTGCAAGGACATATTTGCTTTCACCTCATTAAGTTTGCTTTGTTATGTGGATTTCCAAGCAAACCTCTTGAAAAACGCTGAACCTCACCACTGTTGCAACTTCAGTCTTCACTGCTTCGGAGACAGAAGCCCCCAGAGAAGGACTGATCCTTCTCTGTTTGTCGAGTAGACGTTAGCAAGCATGCTGTGGTGCCTTAACTCTGTCTAAGAAGGTGACCATCCAAAACCACAGAATGCTTTTTTTAGACTGAGGGGAGACAGGGTGTGGATGCCTGCGTCTACCAGGACTATTACAGTGCACAGCAGACGGGAACATTTGGTCTTTCCAGAGCCACTCGCGGCTAACCATAAACAACTTCGTGGTGCCTCCGTGTTGTGATGGAATGACACACTGGTGTTACTTCTCTCAGGTGGTTGGTCAAAGGATACGGAATGAGATTTTTTTCCCCCCCTTACAGGTCTACGTTTTTACACAGACAAAACAACTGAGATTCACTGCTTCCTCTCACTGCATTCCAAAGTGCAGCTCAGTCCTTGACTTGAGGCACAGTCAGCATCAACCTTGAAGCTGAAACGCACATGATGCACAACTCTGCTGCGCTTTGTTTTGTGGCTAGATTCAGTCCGGTGTTGATTTAGATGATCCAAATAGACACGATCTAAATTAAATCATAGTAGTGGAGTCGAAAACTATGTCAAAAAAGCACTTATACTGGAATTTGTTAAATGTTAAGCACATTAAATGACGTACATATACATTTAAAGTCAAATTACAAAGTCACTTTAACTCAACAAAACTGCTTGACGTGACCAAGAACTAGCTAGTTTTTTTTTTCTAGAACCCCTTCCGTCTAAAGTTTATAACACAACAACACAGGACCACTGCAGCGCGGATCGAATCGACTCCACAGCTTATACCGTCCCTCAAATGACGACACGCTGCTGCTTTCATGAAAGCTCGGGCAACCTAAAAAGACCAGTCCATTGATTGTTTAAGTTTAATTGAAAAGTTTTTACTCTATGCTTTGACAGAAGGATGAAAATATACAAAATACCTTTAGGAGAAACAAATTTCACTGACGCCGATTTGTAAAGTCCGATGTACTCAACACTGAATTTTCCGTGGTTGTCATGAACGCACCATTCGGAGAGCGGTTCACCATGAGCGCCAGAGACACAGAGCACACGACCATCACCCTGTAATGACACGGTAAGGCTTTCTAAACGCGCTTTATTCACACCACTGGATGCTGCATTTCTTCTACTACAACTCCTCACTTGTTGTTGATGTGCCTTTTTTCACGAGGGTTTCCTGCTGCCGATGATATGTGGCTCAAAACGACCGGCGTTCTTTGTTGAATTAGAATCTAATGTGTATTAAGGTGGCGTTTCTTACACCATGCCGAATGTTATTGTGATTCTAATTCATCCATTGTTCACGGCTTCTGTTTAAAAAAATGTGGCGCGTCAACGGCTTGAATTAAGCGCCAATTTCCAGCGTTACGTCCGGTGGTCAAGACACCGCACACGTGCGTGATGCGGCTCCGAAATGAAGGATAAACATTCACTCAGTCGTATATTTATTCCCCGGGAATAACAACATAAAGACGAACGGTAGTCGGTGACCTCCCTTGTCGAAACGTTGATTCTACTGTGTTATTTCGGATCCTCGTTCTTGGCGCTGATATTTCAGGGTGAACCGGTGACAGATCAATAGACGACCACGTGGTTTTCAGCTCCGATTCCAATGATGCTAGCAACACGCCTGCGTGTCTTGAGTTACTTGGCCTCTTTTAGTTCCCAGATCAGTCATGTTTTTCAGCAAGTCACACCCATTCATACTTGAGTGGACTTCACTGAGGTGAACTGAGTTGGTTTGCTGTTGCCCTGCTGTCCTGAAACACACGTGGATGTGCTATTTGTGGAGTCTTGAAAATGGGTGCTTTGTTTCCAGACAGCAGCTGAGACGCCAACACAGCTACTGGGTTGACAAGAATCTCTTTTTGCTGGGGACTTTTGCTCGGTGACGCGACTGGTAAAGCATGGCTTGTGGGGGCAGGAAGGAACTAACCAAGTCTGTGACTCATCGAGGAGAGTCATCATTACGTTTTACGCTTGAGTCAATTCAAGCATCTGCCTGATGGCCTTTGTTGGCGGGAAAGCATTTTGAGTGGTGAGGGGTGGGGTCTGTTAAATGACAATGGGTTTTGGAAACCTTTTATCCTCCCTTTGTTGCGGTCTCTTTTGTCACCTATTCTGTTAAGTACATTTATTTTCATTCAGAGGAGTTCCTCACAAGTTGCTGTGTTGATCAGTTTCAATGTACAAGTATCATATCGACAGTTGACACGAGCTGTTCAAACACAGTAAAATAAAGGAGCGCCATAAAATTATAACTAAAACCCACGTTATAATAGGTGAAAATAATGATAATCCGAGCTTAGTGAAAATGTAATATTAATATGGTTCCAACCTGAATCAAGTTGTAAAATCTTTTGCCATTCATTTGTTGATTTTGTCTTTTCACTGTGAATATTCTTATCGTCCATTAGGCTACATAAGTGTGGCTCTAGAGTTTAAAAAGAAATACATTTGATGTTGTGATAATGAGTCACAAAGCTAAGGAGTATGTCTGCCGCCTTTAGCCCGTGGTGTTCTGTGAAGATAAAAGACAATACAGCCTCCTTTGCTGGCGGAATTATTTTTAATACCCCATCAACATTGGCAGAGCTCAGGGAGAACAGATGAAACTCAATCTTTAAACCGGCATTAGTGCTTAGTTACTCTATTCCATCAATCAAAAACTATAAAATGACTATTATGGCCCCAGTTCTATCTGTATTCCCATCACAGAGTAATGCTGGGAGGAAATGAAGGTCCATAAATCTGTCACCAGAAGTGTCCAATGTCATCAGCAAGTATCTCCCAGGTGACTAGTTCAGTCATTTGGATCTTTCTAGCTGTATTTTTCTGTTAGAAACACACCAAAAACCACCATAACCACGTCTGCATCCAAGTTGTGTTTTCTGCTTGTTGTGAGGCGCTGAGCTGATAAATCAAAATTGGATGAGCAACAAAGACATAAAACATACCCAAGGTTTTGTATCGATATATCTGCTGCCCAGATTTATTGGTCAACATTCTTGTATATTTTTTGTGACACATTTCTGATGGTGTGTGACTCTGATCCACTGGTGTTGCCCCTCCCTCCCTCTGTGGAGCTGGCTGTGTGGGGTTTGGCGAGCGTGGCGAAGATGCTGGTCTGGTCTTAACAAAGTGACTGTATCAGACCTGTTCAAGTGGCTGATTCCGCACCTGGCATGTGAACTTGGAAGATACACTGGAAGATAACCTAGGGATATTATGTATTTCAGGTGCATAAAACATTGACTCTAGACCAGGGATGGGCAATTAAATATTCTTAAGGGTCACATTATTTACAGTGACTGCTGTGAGATGGACAGAAGAAAATGGGTCTTACAATGAAATTTTATTACTAAAACATGATAAAAAAAGGAGATTATAGTTAAAAGATGTAGTTTAATTTCACGTATCAATAGCTGTTTATCTTTGTAGGGAATACAATTGGGGCGGGGGGTCATAAACGTCTGCACATATTTAGTTGTATTAAAAAGTGCTTTGGAGTTTGTATATTTGGAACATTTGAATCAACTCTAAGCGAGTTGATGATAGTTTGGGAAATCCTACTGACAATGTGGGTTTGGTACATGTTTAGTTTGAGCACATGCCAAGGTGTACGCAGAAGACGTGTCAGTCATCTGTGAGGTCAGTTATTCTGTTATTTCAGGATGCAGAGATAGAGATTGTATGAGGTTAGGGAGTGCAGAAATCAGACAGTAAAACAATGGTTGGATGGGGACAGAAGAAACGGTGAGGCGACGTGCTAAGAAAATAAACGAGAAAAAGCCGGAGGGAGGATGGAACTGAAGAGCATCTTGAATGAAATGAAGTGTGAAATAAGGTGATGTCGAGGGAACATGAAGGCTAATGGAGGGGGAAATTAAGACCACAGGAGACCACAATTGGATCCTGTTGAGCAAAAACAAAGCAAATGCAGCAGATTATGCGACAATGAAAAGACGGCAGCCAGTTTAGGAGAACATCAGATTTGGCCCGAGCACAAGCTCAACTTTACCCAGGGGTTTGGCATGTGTGCTGTGGCCAAATACAGGACTGTCTCAGAAAATTACAATATAATAATATAATATAAGTATTTATTAAGTCGTTTATTTTCTGTAATGCAATTAAAAAAACAAAAATGTCATACATTCTGGATTCATTACAGCTGGATTATTGCAAGCCTTTATTATTAAATTAATATAGCTGATTATGGCTTACAGCTTAAGAGAACTCCCATCTCAAAATATTACAATATTTCCTCAGATCAAGTGAAAGAAATTATAACAGCAAAACAAGCAGCCTGTGGCATTGCTGTGTGTTATGGATGCCTAGGATGCTTCGATAGCGGCCTTTGGCTCATTTGCATTGTTGGGTCTGGTGTCTTTCAGCTTCTTCTTCACAATACCCCACAGATTCTCAATGGGGTTCAGGTCAGGGGAATTGGCAGGCCAATCCAGGACAGTAATGCCATGGTCAGTACACCAGTTACTGGTGGTTTTGGCCAGGTGCCAGATCATGCTGGAAAATGAAATCATCATCTCCATAGAGCTCTTCAGCAGACGGAAGCATGTAGTGCTCTAAAATCTCTTGGTACACAGCTGCATTTCCTCTGGACTTGATGAAACACTGTGGACCAACACCAGCAGCTGACATGGCTCCCCAAACCATCGCTGACTGGGGGAACTTCACACTGGATGTCAAGCAACTTGGATTTTGCTCCTCTCCAGCCTTTCTCCAGACTCTGGCGCCTTGACTTCCAAATGAAATACAAAACTTGCTCCTTCTTTTCCATAGCCCTCCGTTGTCTTGAGTTCAGAAGTGGCTTGACCATGGGAATAGGCCCACTTCCCGGACACGTCTGTGAACAGTGGCTTTTGATATCTGGACTCCAGCTTCAGTCCAGTGTCTTTGAAGCTCCCCCAAATTCTGGAAGCGGCTCTTCTTCATAATGCTGTTAAGGCTGAGGTTATCTCTCTTGGTTGTGCAGCGTTTCCTGCCATATTTCCCCCTTCCAACAGACTTCTTGTGAATGTGCATTGAAACTGCACCCTGTGAACGGGCTGCTCTTTGAGAAACGTCTTTTTGTGTCTTACCCTCCTGATGGAGGATGTCAATGACGGTCCTCTGGTCAGCAGTCAGATCAGCAGTCTTCCCCATACTTGTGATTTAGTTGAACCAAGCTGAGTGTTTTTCAAGGCTCAGGAAACACTTGCAGGTGTTGTAGCCTACTAGTATACTTTGTCATGATATTCTAATGTTTTGAGACAGGATTTTTGAGTTCTCTTAAGCTGTAAGCCATAATCAGAAATGTTAAAATAATAAAAGCAATATTTCAGTTGGTTTGTAATGGATCCAGAATGCATGACATTTTTGTTTTTTTTAAATAATTGCATTCCAGAAAGTAAAGAACTCTGTCACAATATTCTAATTTTCTGAGACAGTCCTGTATACGCCACATGCGATGGAATGTAGAGTAAAATGTTTTGGGAGGACTTGGGGGATCATGGCTGCTGTACAAGAATGAGAGGGGGGATGGAGAGAAGAAGAGGGGCCGGTCACAGAGACAGTTCACTCCAGAGTGTTCACTCCCTCCTGCTATAAAGTGAAGCATCTTTGGGTTGAGTTGAGCATTTGCCAGAGGGGAGGACGGCGCTGCTCTGGACTGAAGTAAGACCTTCTGTACCATTCTGCACCGTCTGTACGTTGTGTGATTCCTGGAGTGGACTTAGTTGTTGTTAGCTCTTCTGATGGCTTTTTCTGTTAATTGAATTACCTCACTGATATGTGTTTAGCGTGGTGAGGCACGGAATGTGGGGCCTCCAAAGACTCTTCGCAGTGGTGTCTTTCATTCCAAGACATTGTATGAGTCATGTGGCTCAGCGTGAATTAAGGAAATTAAGATGTAATTAAAGCGTGCTTAATCTCATTGTGCAGGATCTTGACTGGCTTTTATATTCACTTAGATTGACATCATACGCATTTAATGTTAAGTCAATGAGCTTCAGACGTTAGTAGATACACCTACGCTTCAAAATGGCACATGCACAAAAGTTGTCATGAAAGGATAAAAAGAAAGGTCTTTAAAGTGGTTGAATTCCGGATTGGTTGCTTTTATTTATGCTCAATTGTGTGGGCCAGAAGTTATGATTATGGTTTTACAGTGGGATGGTTTGAGACAGTCAGATAGCGTGTGCCATGTGATGTTCCAAAAGTGTGGTAAACATCGGTTATCTGTGTCTTTCAGGCCTGGTGCCGCCCACTCTGAGCCCTAACTGAACACGCATCGCCCCTCAGTGCTTCACTGGAACCATGACGGCCCTCAACACACCTCGTGACAAGTAAGAGTTTAAACAGAGTCTGAGACAAAGGCAGTCTTTGTACGCTCATTTTAGATTCACATCGTCCGTATCCGGTGATGTCGTGTTGGGAAATGTATTGTTACGTGATTAGTAATGACTTGTACTAACAATACTTAACTCGAAAGAATCATATTCCTAAACAATACATGCTTTCATGCCACTCTCAAATGTTCTTCTGTTTCCTGTGCCCTGTCTCCTAAACAGGAAGAATTATTTTCAGGGTTTTGCTTGTTTTTCATGCCTTGAATGGATTCGACAAAGCAAACAATCTTTTGTCTCTTTGTCAGATACAATGCAGTTTGGATCATCTTCTTCATCTTGGGTTTGGGAACCCTCCTACCATGGAACTTCTTCATGACGGCGACAATGGTACGTCTGAGTGGGCGGGGAATGTCGGTTAAATGAGGCGATCATTTTGAAAGCCAGACAGATGGAAGTGATAGAAAGACGCCCAGTCGGGGGTAAAGAGTTAATATTCAAAGGTCAGGCTCTGAAAAGGTCAAGCTCCTGAAGACAACAAAGATGATCTGTTTGCTGGCTAAATCCACCTGGTTTTAGTCAAGAAGGTTGACCTTACTCCAGCCAGGTGGAGTTTCCTCACAGTTGTAGATCCTCTTTAATCCGCTGGCATTCGTTTAGAGGTTAAAGTTCTACGGTGGTGGAGTTTCACCCCAAGGAATGAACTGAAGAACTGAAGAGCAGAAGAACTTAACCATGTAAACCATGTGGCCTTGCTATCGTGGGTCACCAGTGCTTTCTGCCACACAAACGCTGGGCTCAGGAACTATCAGAATCATTAACAGCCAACCTAAAATCCACCTATATTCGCCACGAATTACTTACTGTGATGTTTCTGTAGTAATAGAAGATAATCTCGCTCTGTGCTGTATTCTAACTCTGGGCAAACACCTTTCCTTAGGGCCACACTATATGCCAGTGATGGGTAGATGAGCTATCGTGAAACAGTATTGCAGGGATGATGAAACAGTGGACTCATTTTCCGCGGCCACTAGATGGCACTCTTTGTTAAGAAATGTTATGAGGTTTCGTTGAGTTAGTTAGTCCAAACATGTTGCAGGAGACAGTGCCATCTGGTGGCCTCAGAGAATCAGGACACTGTATCATGAAACCTCATCAACCCTTCAGTACTGTGTTGTGAAACCCCATCTACCCATCACTACTATACACTGAGTGCTGTGAGGGCACGTCAAACTGAAAGAAAACAACGAATGAAACAAACTGGGAAATTCTGAAATAAAGGGTTAATTTAACCATTCTTTTTTGTTGTTTGAGCTGTGATTATCTTGGTAAAGATTTGAACAAATAAATGTACTTTCTCTAAATGTACTTCATTTAAGTAAACATTGGTAGAGAGAGGATTGATGTAAAAATGTAGACGAACGTGAAACAAAATATTATGTCTGCAGCCTCACTTTGCCCAGGTCTATTGGTGTATCATTGCCTTCTAACGTTGGAGTAGAAAACATGAGCATGTGATGAAATCAACCTGGGGACTGTGAACATTTCAAAGCTACAGATCCGGATTCATGTGTCATTCTCTGGCACATGTGATGATACCTGGAACTAAGGGTGCTTTGCCCCCCTCAGTACTTCACCAGCCGCCTGAAGGACCCGCCCACTGATCTCAATGGGACGACTAACAGCACGGTACAGGATTCCAAAAACGAACTGGAACTGAAGTTCAACAATGTGATGACGCTGTGTGCCATGGTGCCCCTCCTGATTTTCACCTGCCTGAACTCCTTCATTCACCAAAGGTAGGTACTTCACAACAAAGATGTGCTGACGAATACGAGTTGCAAGTCACTGTCTTCACGTGAGTTAAAGTCCAGAAATTGAGGCTGTTCTTCTGCAAACTTTTCAAGTAGCTCTGATCCCAAGGCTAGTCATGTTCTTCAGTCAAACATAGTGCACCAGCCTTAGATGCGCACATAATCTGGCACCAGCTTCTTTACCGGGCTGTGATATTGATCAATAGATGAATTCTGATCAGCTCACAATTCTATTCGTTCAAAGTAAGTCTGAGTTTTCTCGGCCTCAGTTTTCATGTGTCTCCCCAGGTAACTTGATCATGTTGTGAGGAAAAAGAAACCCATGTGCCCCACTGTTTGTTTTAATGAGAGAGGGATTGAGAGTCCTGGGGTGGACCCTGACCATGTTGGACTCTTTGACTATACAAACACACCCAGGAATGCTATTCATGTTCCTCACGCCTCTGTTTTCCTCCTCAGTCGTCCCTTCAACTGTTGTTTCATCCCCTGCGGCTCTATATGTTACATTTACTGCAGCGCGTCTTAGATATTTACTCGCCTCTGGAAGTCCTAAAACTCCACTGATGAGGACTTACACTTCAGATATTTACGCCGTACATAACATTTTTTGACATGATTTAACAGGATTTGTGCATTTGTGGTTAAACGTGAACACACCGTTAAAACCTTTGGTTTCAAAAGAAGCCATTTTTGTTTTGTCACTTGTGCACCCTGTTTCACCTCTTCAAGGCTGTAGAAGTAATCAGAGCCGGTGTACAGCTGAGCACCATGTTGGTGTCTTCAATATCAATATAAAAAGCCTGTTTTTCCTCCTCTTTACTTCTTCAGAATCCCCCAGAAGCTGCGTATCTCTGGCAGCTTGACGGCCATTTTTTTGGTTTTCTTCCTGACGGCGGTGCTGGTGAAGGTCGATGTCGCACCGGTGCCCTTCTTCACTCTGACCATGATCAAGATCATCTGCATCAACTGTGAGTTCAAATTCAGCTGCAGTACTAGAGTCAGTATCACTGCTTCACGCTGAACTTGTGTGGTACCATCCTGAAACCCATCTCATCTTCAGTGGTCTGAGCTCTCATCCATATAGTTCCCTTCTATCTTTATTAGCCGGGGGATTTTAGTCACATACAGGCTCCTGCAATATAAGCAAATAAAACTGTCTCCCCAAACGCTACAGCTGAGTGAAGACTGATTTGTACTGTTTGACTCCCACTGTAAGCTTGTCGTGGTGTGTTCACAAACATAAATCTATGTTGGGAAAAATCCAAGCCCAACAACACACAGGCTCTTTGAGGTCATACTGAACACAGCCGCAATGTCACTCCGCAAGTTTATTTTTAATGCGTCACAGAGCCACGGGAATAAGGCCCCCCCACAACTCTGTGAGCCTTGTGAACAACAGCACGTCCTCTTTAAACTGGAGGACGCGCTGTTGTCCTTGTTTAATGTGGAGAAAAGTATCATAGTACAGAGCCATGTAAAGATATGTAGATACTCTGCTATGTTAAGCAGTTCAACATCGATCATGGGTTTGTCACGTCCCAGCTTGGATTTACAGTTGCTTAAATCTTGGTGTTGCTCAGGTGTCTTAGTGGCAAATTCCTGAATGTCCAAAACTGATTTGGGTGCATGTAAAAGCTCAACCTGTGTGAAGTGCTCTCACCATTTTCCTCTTTTCTCTCTGCAGCTTTCGGTGCGGTGCTTCAGGGGAGTCTCTTTGGCCTGGCCGGGATTCTCCCTACCTCCTACACGACTCCCATCATGAGCGGACAGGGACTGGCAGGCACCTTTGCAGCCTTCTCCATGATCTGCGCTCTGACCAGTACGTCTGCGCACAAGTCAACAACTTTATAGTCAGAACTAGAGAAAACATGGATCCTCAGATATCGACGTAGACTAGCCAACACCAAAACCAAGTTTTCATTCTTCTGTTTACTTATGAAAGCTATATAAAATTGTGTGTTTACTTTCGCAGTCACTGAATTCTTGATGGAAGATGAGGGGCTAAAATGTACCACAGGCACTTAACTAGACTCAGTGTGTGGTCAGTGAAGTTAAGTGAAGCTTCAATACCAGTGGTTTTTCGACCTAATTCTCACATCTGGTTTCTTTGTCCCACAAGGGAGGAGATCCAAAATTGGACAGTTGACCTCTGTAACATTTGTTTTCAGAATCACAACCAGAAAACTTTATTAATCCCAGGAGAAATTATGTTTGTAGCATGTTCTGTACACGACATAACACAATGAAATGAAAAAAAAATTATACAGTGCAAAAAGTAATATACAGTGTGCAAGAAAATGCACCTGGGGCGCTCAGTCTTTGAGAAGGGTAGTCTCAGTCTGTTGGTCCATGTGCTTCTGCATTGGACCAGGAGCGGATGGAGGGGGTGGGTGATGTTGTCCAGGATGCTCCTTAGTTTCAGGAGCATGCTTCTCTCCAAAACAGTCTCCAAGGAGTCCAGTTGTATTGGACCAGGAGCTGATGGAGGGGGTGGGTGATGTTGTCCAGGATGCTCCTTAGTTTCAGGAGCATGCTTCTCTCCAAAACAGTCTCCAAGGAGTCCAGTTGTATTGGACCAGGAGCTGATGGAGGGGGTGGGTGATGTTGTCCAGGATGCTCCTTAGTTTCAGGAGCATGCTTCTCTCCAAAACAGTCTCCAAGGAGTCCAGTTGTATTGGACCAGGAGCTGATGGAGGGGGTGGGTGATGTTGTCCAGGATGCTCCTTAGTTTCAGGAGCATGCTTCTCTCCAAAACAGTCTCCAAGGAGTCCAGTTTCACCCCACCACATCACCAGCTTTGCGGATGAGCCTGTTGAGTCTGTTTGTGTCCGCCGCCGTTAATCTGCTGCCCCAGTAAACCACAGTGAACAGAACTGCACTGGACACCACCGACTCATAAAACACCCTCAGCATTGTGCCGCAGACGTTGAAGGACCTGAGCCTCCTCAAGAAGTAGAGACGACTCTGTCCTTTTTTGTAAAGGCCTCAGTGATCCAAGCCCAGTCCAGTTTATTGTCTATGAGGACCCCAAGATATTTATAGTCCTCGACCATATCCACAGGAGACTTGGTCCTCCTTAGGTCCACCACCAGTTCCAGGTCCAGTACCAGTTTTGGCATTAGTTCGTGGCTCACTTTAGAATTGATAACTGACCCTGCCTCTCTTATCTGGTCATGAGGTCATCAATGAATAAAAACTCATGTTTCCTCTTGTCTGTTGGCCACAGCTGGCTCATCCCTGAGGGACAGCGCCTTCGGCTACTTCATCACCGCCTGCGTGGTGATTGTGCTGGCCATCGTGGCCTACCTCGCTCTGCCCAGGATGGTGAGCCGTGATCTCTGCTGCCACTCCAGGGGATCTGATGGGTCTGCTCACACATGGTCACGTTTTTTCAACAGGAGTTTTTCCAGTACTACATGGAGTCAAGCACCTCCACACCCAACTCCGATGAGGAGAACAAAATGGATCTTCTCAGAAAAGGTACAGAGATTTGTCCTGGGGGATTTGTGGTGTGGTTACACGTGGATCACCGTGAAAGTGTTTTTCACTGCATGCTCCACAAATGCATCACCTTTCTGGAGTTATCTGCAACTTCTTGATCAAAATGAACGCTGTCTACAGAGAACTCAGAGAAGCAGCCCTCCAGCTGTGCAGTTGAGGACCAGTCCTCGTCTGTCTTCAGCATCTTTAAACAGGTAACAAATAATGGTGTATTCTGAGGAGCCAAGTTCTATTGACCAATCATGCTGTCGATGACCCATCAGATCTGGGTGATGGCCTTGTCGGTGTGCTTCATCTTCACCGTCACAATCGGCGTCTTCCCTTCAGTCACAGCAGATGCAAAGTCAGTGGTCGCAGAAGGCGGTGCCTGGGGTGAGTTTGGCTTATGTGGCTCACTTTCGTTGTAAAAAAACTGACAGTAAAGTTTTGTTTTTACAAGAATGTTGCGCAACTTTGAGTAGAATCCACCATCAAATACATGCCCTTCATTTCAGGCAAATATTTCATCCCGGTGTCATGTTTCCTCCTCTTCAACTTGATGGACTGGGCTGGCCGCAGTCTGACCGCCGTCTGTATGTGGGTGAGTAGTGGTGTGGTCAATATGTCTGGGCCCTGCCTCGTCGGCACCTCGCTCTGAGTTACTAGCTTTACCTTCACTGAACTGAGCGGACACGGTCACTGCTAAGCTCTTGGGCAGCAGGTCAAGACACGGCTGCTTGTTTTGGACGTCTACATGTGGTGTAGTCTCAGTCAAAATGGCGTCAGTATCAAAGGGAAATATTTTCCCCATATATTTCGTCACTGAAGCTTCATGTGAAAATCTGATGCGGATCTTGTTTCTCTTAAATAGATTAACAATGAGCAAATTATGAATAAGTGAATGCATAATTTGACTGATTCTTGGAAATATGTTCAGTTTTATTTAATGTCTGCTCAACAAAAAATGTGTTAACATGTAAAATAATGCGTAGACCAGCATGCGAAGTGTTAAGCTCAACTCAGGTGGAGCTAGTTTGAATCTTTCTTATAAGGTGTGCAAATTAGTTGGGGCGAGTATTAGGTTTTATGCTCTGACTCTGACAACAGTTAGTGATGTTCGACTCTCTCCTCCAGGACACGATTGTGCAATGAAGTGTTCTTCATGTTGGCGCCGTCTTCATGTTTATCTTGATCAGCTGCTGCGTTTAAACATTTGATCAGAATGTTTGGAGCGTTTTTAACTGTCTTCTCCAAGATGACTCAATTTATTGCTCCAGAACACGTTTTTTTTTTTTTTTTTTCACCTTTATCACATTTTTACTTTACTTACAGTTTATAACAGTTTCACCCTCGCACGTCCTTATGGATGTTTGTGTCTCTTCTTACCTGCTGTCATCCACTTGGTGACAGTCACTTAATAATTTGAAGTAGACGACTCAAGAAAACTGACTCCATTCTGGTGTGACTCCACTTTATTATCGATTTTTTTTCCATAAAGGCCTTGCTCCCACCTCAACAAAAACAGAATGTTTTCCACAAAAGTAGCCCCTAGTGTAATAAAATATGATGCTAAATGGATGTGGACATGACGTATTAGGTTGGGATCAGAGCCTGAAGCTTGTGAAACTTCATGGCAGGATTTCACCGTGAATGTAGGCAGTTACATGAAGAAGCAGAGACTGGCAACAAAGACCGGAGTTTTTAAGTTTTTACATTGAGTGATGGCATCACAACAGTGTGCTAATGAGAGAAACTGACCTTGCGACTTGCACTATGAAAGCACACTCTGGTTCGAACGAAACATTCAGTTCGGGGCCTCGGAGAACTGTGCGCTGCGTGGTCGTACGGACCGTGCTGCAGGTAATGGTCCCAATCCGTGCGCACCAGAGGACATAATCAAGTTGACAAAGTTTATTTTGTACAAGCGGAGCACAGTTACTCGACGCCGTGTGACCCGAGTTGGAATGTGAAGGCCCAAGTGGTTAATTGAGTTTGTAGAAGTCTGAGAGTCATGTGATGCTGCTTCAGGACCTTGTGAGAATATTCATGCTCATCAGATCAGACCTCTCAGATGCAGTCACATGTCCAGAGTCTCCTACTGACCGCTTCAAATCCTCTCTGCCTCCCTGCAGCCTGGTAAAGACAGCATCTGGCTCCCGGTGCTGGTGGGTCTGCGGGTCGTCTTCATCCCGCTCTTCATGCTGTGTAACATTGAGCCTCGCACATGGACGAACGTGTGGTTCGCCCATGATGCCTGGTACATCGTCTTCATGATCCTCTTCTCCTTCTCCAACGGATACCTGGCCAGTCTCTGCATGTGCTTCGGACCCAAGTATGAACACAAATGCACACACACACACACTCCTACCATCCCATACCATAGAAAAGTGGCTGATACTTGAGCTGCTTTGTGCTTCTGTTGTCGGTCAGAGCCGACGTTTAGGAGGTGTGGATTATTCTTTGACTGATGTTCATTAAAGAGAGGGAAAAAAAGGTGAAATGACTGTGGAAGACTAAGATAGTTTTTCCTGTGTTATGGGGGACGCCCTGTTTCAACATCCTAGCTAAAAGCCTGACTGCAACAGTCATTACCACTGTAATCCCAACAGCATTTCCACACTAAATGGTCGACTCCAAAAAAGTCACTCATCATCTCAACTCAGTGTGTCGGATCCAAGCCCAACGTACCATGTCAACAAACGTGCCAAATTTGTGGTGGCTTTTCCACCTTGGCTTGGGATATGTTGTACTTGTTGACAGCATCATTTGAGGAACTCAAAATCAATGAGAATGAGGATGCTCTGAATGAAAGAGTTAATCGTGGAGTTCCGGTGGTTTACTCAAGATAAAGCGCCACAGATTTTTGGCAGAGTAAGTGAGGCGTTCTCAGCTGAGGTCAGTTTGTTCGTGAGCAGAACACGTCAACCCAAATGTGACTCCCAGAAACTGACAGGAATTTGGTGATAACCTGGAGTTTGAAAGGTGGAGCGGAGGCTTGTCTCAGGTCACACACCTAGAACGAAAAGTGTTTGGAAGCTTAAATATTCCCCTCATCTAAATACTGATGATCAACTGTCTTCAATTGTCCAACACCGTGTTGATACCTGCTCCAGTCGGCGCTGATGAGTTTGCTTCCTCCCTGCAGGAAAGTTCCGCCGCATCAGGCAGAGACAGCCGGCGCCATCATGGCCTTCTTCCTGTCGCTGGGGTTGGCACTGGGTGCTGCCCTGTCATTCGCCTGCCGAGCCTTGGTCTGAAACAAGACGCCTGCAAGTCATCACACAGCACAAGTCTGCTGCATCTTCACCGAGCAGAGAGACCCAGTCCATTCAAAGCGCTGACTTCAACTATTTGAACCCAAAAACGTCTGTGGAGAAAACTTCCTGTGGCCCAGTCACTCCAATTGGAATCATCTTTTTGTTGACAGTAGTTCCATTCATTGTTTTACACTTGCTTTAAAATGTTTTATTTTCAACTGCAATGAAGCCAAAAAACATGACAGTATGGGAATTTGAGAAGTCTTGAACAAACGCCTTTATTGTCCAGCTCCATTTTGTTACCGACTTTGAGACGAATTTGGTGATCTCCTGCTGTCTCAAACTTTTAGTCCTGTGTGTCGTTTCTGCATGTCTCATGCAGAAAAACCAGTTTTGCTAAGAGGCCTTTTGAAAACATGGACATGATAGGATCATTCTTATCCTCCAGTCATTGCCATTTCATGTGTTTTATATCTTGTGACGTTCACCTGGTTCTTGCAAACATTGATTTATTTTTTTTTTTATTAAACCACACAGGCCTTGTACATTTTTTTTGTTTTGTACGCGTTTCTTTGTTTTCCAGCTTTTGGAAACTGGTACTACCATGCGGTTGAAAAATAAATTAAGCGTTTTTGTAAGAGCTTGCCTCCATCTGCTGGTCATTTCGTGGAATTACATGACTTTAAGCTTCTTAAAATGTATGAGGAAAATGTACATTTTACTGTATATATATATATATTTACAGGTTTTACTGAGTCAAGCTGAAATATTTTTCTTTTAATGCTACTTGACAGGCTTGCAGGAGGAGTCATGACCAGGTCAGACCAGGGGTCTCCCTCTCACGCCTCCTGTTTCTTAAGTAAAAATAGAGATTACAAATGTATGGGTCAAAGACACTCTTTAAAAATCTGGTATCAGGTTTAAAAAACATTTAAAAGGAAAGGTGTCCCATTGTCCAGTTATGTCCACCAGTGGGAATATAGAGTTCCTTCCACCTTTGGTGGACATGGGCTTTGACTTGATTCCTTTGAAAGGAAACTTCTCCCTGTCAACCAGCTGTTTGAGGGAAGTATACTTAACACTTGTGACCAACTGAAAAGCAATATCATCCTGTCATCAGGCGGCCACTATAGATACTTACAATATACTAACAATAATATGAAATAACATAAACATGCTGACTGGGATCAGACCAATAAAGAACCAACAAACATAGACATTTCTTCAATTCAATTGAAAATGATGGGGTAACGAAAAACCATGGACTCCATCCATTTTTTTAAAAATCCAAATATGTTAGCAGCAAGTGCTGGAGGTTCTGTGGACTTGTTGGCGATCAGGGATTGTCCCGTTGTGAAAACACTTTTGGACTGATGTGAAAGGAATATTGGATCATTTACTTGAAGCGAACCTCTTTCTATGGGTCCATTTTTATTCCTACTGGTATGTTGTTCCTATGAGCAGGAATTTATATTACATCTTCTTCTGATGACAGCAAGAAAGATAAAGCTCATGCAGTTGGACAACAAAATTCAACAAGTTTGTTCAATGGAGCAGTTCACCACACAGCTACAGAAACTGTAGCTGTGTGGTGAAACAGTACAGTTTCTTTGAGAGAAGACGGGGACCTTCAGTCTTCAGTCTAATCGGAGATTCAATCTGAGCCCTGATCTTTCTCTTTTCTTCTTTTTTCTATTGGACTCACATATTTTATATTATAAGTTTAGGCCCAATCTCAGGATATTTGTTCCTTGTACATTGTCAACTTTTATTTATTTTGTTTTTTCAATAAAAGTTAAAAAAAAAACCTACAATATTTGAAAGGGAAAATTCCGATTTTCACGTAGCTATGATGGAATTACGAGCAAGTTTAAATTATTGCTGTAACACTGTTGACTGAAACATTGCCCAGCATCGTAGTTGATACTAAACAAGAGCCTGCCATATATAGTCTACTTTTATCAGGTCAAAAATCCACAGAACACGAGTCAAGTGAACGCCACAGAGAAGCGGTCGCTCGACAACCAAGTTGATAGTTAAGATAGCTCTGTGTCATGTCACGTCTAGTAGTTCAGTGAAAGCTCAAATTAAAGCACTTTTTGAAAGCACTTTTCACTACATGTGCAACACCTTTATCAACAAAAAGTGCTTTGGTCCAGTCCAGTTGTGATCCTCAGGTCAAGTAAACGTACAATGAACGTGCTTTGTGAATACATGCTTTCCTCCTAAATAACACTGAGCACAAAGACAAACTGAATTGTAACATTTTTTTTATTTTGAAGGTAAACATTTTATTCAAAAATAAATTACCAGGGATATTCTTAAAAGGTAGACAGACGTCTCCAACCAGCTCGACAATCAAGACTCCTTTCTTACTGTACAACTGTGAAATAGTGATGAAAACAAAGCAGCGCCATCAACTGGTTGTCTAAAAAAATGTATACAAAGTTTATTTAAATATTGAACACGACTTACAAGCCTGATTGGTAGCGTTTGCACACACACACACACAGAGACGACACAGGAGTAAAGCACGCAGAGATGAAATCGATGCAGGGGAGGTGAAATATCCTTAAAAATATCTCGCTCTTGGGACGACAGAGACGTGACTATAGAGATAAATATGATTCTTCTAACTTAATCACATGGAATAGATGTGAGCCAAATTCTTTCTGCTTGAAGTGAAGACGAAGTAAATCCAATATGCAGTGTTCCAGTCACTAAAAACAGTCTCGACCAGAAAAGCAACCGCTAAACTTCTCTCATATCAATAGAAATATCTGCTCAGTGAACTATAGATGGAGCTGAGGGGTTATTTGATCTTATAAAATTACATCAACACCGACAGGTTTCGCCCCAAAAAAGTATTTTTTAAAAACCCGGAAGCGCGCAAAAGCAAGAGACCCAGTGCGAAAACTAATCTGACTACCTTAACCGATCCGCGCCGACACCGTAGATCCTAAACATGCAGAGAACTACTCTACGGTCACGGTCACAAATCAACATGTCTGCCCTCAGCGTTGACGCCAGGCGCTAGCTAAGCATTAGGCCCGCATATTCAAGATAACAGCAAGTCTGTCGGTTGCCCTGTTGAAATGCATGCTTGTGAAAGCAGGAATTAATTCAAACTTTAAGAGTGAATATTTCAAAAGTTGAAAGTGCTGTTTGATTCAGGCTAGGACCATAAGACTGATGATGAGGAGGAGAAAACGTTTACAGTGATCCAAGCTTTGTACATCAGGTCTATTAGAATAGTTCCGCGTACACCATGCTACATCGTATATAACCACTGAAATAAACCAGAAACATCGGCTGAGAAGTTCCACTAAGCAAAACACACAGGGGAGGTCCTGAGCTTGCTCGGTGTGACATCTCCACATTGTTGGGGGAAAAAAAAAGAACACCAGAAACTGATGAGCACCGCAAGTTATCAGAAGTCTGACTTATTTGTGCGGAGAAGAAACAAGCCATAAAGAAAAAGCAGACAAACAATTAAGTGCTCACAAAGTTTGCTTCTACGATCAATAATTATCCCTGAACTACATGTGAATGTGGCACGCAGGAGAGAGGAAAAAAAACAATAAAACTCTTTAAAGTTTTGGCCAAAAAAAGCTGACGCCGAGCTCAAAGAGTTTCTACTCCGAGGCACCACCGGGCGATACAGAAGCAGAACATGCCACTGAGGAGGATGATGAGGGGGGTATAAAGGGAGGAGTCAGCTTTGGTGTTGAACTATTTCCACAGTTCTAGTTGTTCACACGTGGAGCAGGAGGAAGATGAAGATGGAAGGTCAGTGAGTCTTTAACTTTGTATTCTGCGAGCTTTGTTCCGTCAAACTGGCCTTCAGCGAGTTGACCACTGTCTGCCGGACGTTGTCTTCCATATACCGTTCACTGAGTGGCTTGAGAAGCTGCGAGAGGGAAAAGAAACTCGAGTCAGACAAAGCTCAGAGTCGTGCAAGAGAAGAGGGAGAACGAAAAGGATTCACGGAGCTGAAAATCAAAACATACAAATCCAAAACACAAGCAGGGTTCAAACTGAAAACTGGGAAAACGTTTCAAAATTCACCAAGGTTTGTTTGGGCCGGCGGTTCTTGAGATCCTGAGATTTTTGGGGATCAATTTGAAATGTAAAAAGTTTTGTGGTTTGTTTAGAAAAGTGTTAGTGGCAGGAAGTGAAAGAGTGGCTCAGTTTCTTTTCTTGTAGTTGTTGTTGAGAGGAGAGAACGCTCGCAGGCCCGGGAGCGACGGGAGCAGGGACAGGGGCAGAGCCAGGCGGCCTCGGACCGGCTCCAGAAGTTTGGACAACACCTGGGAGCACAACGGCAGAGTTAACATGGACGCAGGGGGGGAGCAGCCGAGGATGAGGGGGAGAAGCATTAAAGAAGTAGAGAATGAGGACGAGAGGGTGGGTGAGCCTGAATGTAGAGGAGAAGGTAAGGATGAATTAGGAAGAGTGGAGAAGACAAAACTGGATGAGAATGAATGAGGAGCAGGACGAGGGCTGAGGATGAATGTGAAGGAGGAGAAGAAGAATTATCAAAGGGGAGGGGCAGGGGTGAGGATGAATAGAGAAGTGGGGATGATGGCAGTGAGGACAAATGAGGAGGAAGAAGAAAAAGAGGAATGAATGAGTGAGCTGTGCAGGGTAAGGAGGTGAGCAGAGGTTGATAAATGAGGAGTGAGAGGACAAAGGTGAAGATGAGGAGAAAGATGTAAAGCATGAAGTGAAACAAAAGCAGCAGATCACAGGGCCGTGCTGCCAGTGGGATTTTCAATCTTGCTGACACCCAGTGAACGACGAGAGACGAGAAGAAGATGCGGTGAGGAGAGTGAAAGAAGACGAGGAGTGGCTTTTTCCATTTGATGAAGAATTGCAAGAAGAGTGAGCGAAAGATGTCAAGCATTAGAGGTGGAGAAGAAGACATGTTTGGTGCATAAGGATGAGGACGAAAAGCAGGCGATGATGGACTGAAGGATGACGCATGAAGGTTCATAACAGGGGCGATGAGAGAGCGACGAAGGAGCTCTCACCTTCCTGATCGACTTCTGTCGAGCAACAGAGGGAGACAAAAGCAGGAGGATGACATCATTGGAATTTGTGACAAATCCCAAACAATCCCAAACCTCAGCAGATACATAACATCACGGCAGAGTGAGGCCTCACAGGATGGATGAGACCACGACATGAAATGCTGAGGCTCAATTGTGAAATGAGGTCACGAGACCAGGAATGATAAACCACAGAACGAACGCAAAAGCAGCAGACGGACTTTACACATGTGGATAAAAGGTCAGAAGTAATCCTCGAGCGGGCGACACCCACCTGTTCCCAGAGCGTCTCAGCCACCAAGTCGATCATCGTTCCAACCTCGCGGAATTCTCCGGAGTACTTCACGTAAGCCCAGGTGCAGAGCGACAGCAGTGCTAGCCCCATCACCAGGTTAGCCAGCGCCGCCAGAGTGCTGAGCCCGATGAAGCCCGTGATGCCGGACAGCACGTAGGTGACAAACATCACGGCGAAGAGTGTCGCTGGCGTGCGAGCGGCATAGAAGATGTTTTTTCCATCGTTGTGTTTGCAGAAGTTGGCGAACGCTTCGTCCAGCTCCGCTTCCAGCTGGTTCTGATAGCGCTGGCAGAACTCTTCCCCGCCCATCTTCTTCACCGAGCGGAAGTAGCGCACAGAGTGCTCGCGGAACTCGCCGTGGCATCGCTCCAGGTCAGAGGGGGCGATGTAGGGCTTGTCTCCTCCACAGACCTGAAGACGAAAACAGGTCAGGCACAAGCGGACGCTGAGTGGAGACAGAGTCCCGGGTTGTGGGTCAGAACCTGCTCCATGCTTTTGCTGTACATGTCTTTGGCTCCTGCAACTGCAGTCAGGTTGTTGGCTTCGGCTGTTGCCTGCAGACAGAGAGATCACAGTTAGACGGAGGAGCATGAGAAAAACTGCAATCAGAACGAAAACAAACCTGTAACATGGACTTTGGATGAGGAAGCTCCTCCCCCTGGTAGATCTTGATGTAAGCCTGTAAACATCAATAACATGTAACGCCTTGAAAGATGGGAAAGTGTGTGGATATTGTGTGTATATGTACCAGCAATCAAATTCATGGCATTGTTGTGCAGCCTGCCCATTTATTCAGGAGACAAATGTCATAACATTTTAGGCACTCCTTTGGTTTGACTGGACCACAGATCTGAATCCAGGAAATACTCACAGTCACAACTGTCAGGAAGGTGGCACTAAATATGGTAACTCGCCACAGGCTTTTAGCTAGGAGGGTGTCTGGACGTCCTCAGACCAGGCGGGCTCCTAGCTCAAAGCCTGACTAGCCAGCTAACTCTCTAGAACACTGCGGGAGCGTAGGTGGTGAAGACCCAGCATACGTGCTTATTTCATTTTGTGTCAAAAATGTCAAACTTTTTACTGGTTGATGTGACTTTAAGTTAACAGTGAACAGCCACAAGATGGCGCTGTTTGTCAAGTTATTTAACGCATGTTTGTTGTCTGGAGTCATTTATGTTCTGACTCTCAAGGAATCGACAGCACTACCGTACGAATGTGGAGCACGCTGAATCATGGAACTACTAGTTTGACATAAGAATTACATATTCACTCTCTGACCTTGAAGTACTCCACCAGATCTCTGCAGGTGACTTTGCTCCCTCCGATTTCCTTCACCACCAGCTGCTCAGGCGCCAGCAGGAGAGGAACCAGTCGAGACAGCTCCCGTTTAAAATCCCCGTCAATATCTGTGTCACAAGAAACAGCGGAATCCTGACTTTCCAGAGGAGCGGCTCGCTTCTGCTCAGCATATTTGAGCCATCACTCATTGCTGCGATGGTAATTAGAAAGTCTGTTTACACACCTCTAAGTCTGCCGTCAAAGTACGGGTTGGTCGACACCTTGAGGCCCGGATGAGGCAACAGGAAGCAGCCGATGTTGGAGAAGCAGGAGTGAATGTGCTTCCTCACATTCTGCAGCTCCTCGTGCTGGTTCTGTTTGACCTGTTGGTAGAGGAAAATTTGATGCTGCAACTGTTCAACCACCAACTTTGATACCATTTAAGGGCACTGTCTCACCTGCAGTCTTTTTTCTAAAAATGCATTTCCTCCGTCAAGTCCATAGTCGTGTTCGTAGGGGTAACTCCAGTCCCGGATAAGAAACATCAGCGACTATGATAAAGTCACAAGAAGGGATAATTGACATTATAGGCCTTATAATTTTGATGTTTTTAAATTGAGATGAAAAAATCTTTAAATACCTGAAAAGGTTTCGAATAGATTTCTTCCATTGCAAGTCGGCCGTATTCTGTAAAGAGCTGTGTCAGAAGGGAACTTCATTAGAAACACGACATCATTGATGCTGGACGTTAATTTTGTATGACTCCGTTTTACACACTGAAGTCATTGTTCAGGTACTGTCAAGCAGGTCAATCATTTTTTTCAAATGAATTCTTCTCCATCTGTCTCCATTTCCAGTCACAGGTTGCCACTGCAGGCTAGCCTACCCAACCTCATCTTGTCCCCCTCCCCGGTCAATCACTTTTAAATTCAGAAATTAGTGGCATAAGATGCTTGACTGTATGACTTTGCTGTTTAAACTGATGAACAGATAAAGAAAATATAGTTCTTTAAAAGGAAAGACAAGCACCTGCAAATGCTGAAGGTCATCCTCCTGAACATTCTGGGAGAGATTGTACACCTGAAAAGACACACACAATGAATGGTGAGAAATTGCACAGTTCTATTTTTGACAGGCGCCGAGCTTTCTGGGTCTCACCTGCACCGAGCTAGTCATGGTGCTGAGAGCGAAAACTGTGGCGCAGTCCTTGATGGTGGACTGGCTGTCAAATGCTCCCTGGGTGTCTACCAAGAGAACAGCCACCTACAGAAAACAGGAGAATCAGTAAAGATGGCATTGATATTTTCAGACAGGCTGTGCACCAGCAAGTGATCGCTCTCAAAAGATTCTAGGGGGATTCATCCCGGTCAGACCCCCTTTAAATAGGGAAACTTGGGTTCAGTTTTGTATGGGTACATTATTTTTTTTTAACAATTCTGCTGAAAATTATTTGATTACAGCAGCTGCACTGAATTATTTTCTCATTGTCGTCCCCCCCACCCCCCTTCAAGAAAAGACAAACTTGCAACCTTCTTCCTGTGAGTCAGCAGCCATCAGCTAAAAGGTTTGATCTGCCCCCTGACAACAATCCTCATTTATGAATCATTGATATCATCAAGAACACTCGACTATTCAGCACAAGTGATGTCAAACACTTGACAAACTCAAATGTCAAAAAGCTAGCTAGAGTAGTCACCTGACTGCCGTCTGGCTTGTCGACCACAAAGACTTCGCTCCAGACTTGGATTCCTGTGGTTTCCCTCTCACAGCCTCCTCTCCAGGTGAAGCCTGTCAGAGGCTCGTCGTCGCCTCCCATCCAGTCCTCATTTTGTTGCTGAAAACAGACCAGAGATTTCAGTTTTGAATAGCCACAAGTCAAACACTGTATAGGAGTATGACAGCATTAATCAATTGATGTACAGTAGTGGCCTGACAACATGAAGGAAGAGCAGAAACACACAAAACAGCAAAGGCAAATCAGTATTGGCCCAGTGTTTGTCAAGTGGCGGCCATTTACGCGAGCGTGTATGTCATAATGACAATAATTAGGACCAGTAAACACATTAGATAAATTACGCTCCTGATTCACATCTCTGGTTTCTCGGATCTAAACACAAATTTTGCACCAAAAAATCAATGAGACAAGGGTGGAGAAAATAAAGGGAAAATAGTGGAGGACCTTGTCATACATTCATGGACATTGATTTTTATTTATAATTTTTAACCAGAACAAGGCCAGATTTTCAAATGTTCATTCTCATCGAGCGACTATACTTTTGTCACAATGGGCCGCTCAAAACGAAATTAAACTCTCCTTATAAATATCATTAACTATTAAGTAATAATCATCATGCGCTCCAGCTTAAAAACTCCACTAGTATCTTTGAGCTCAGCTCATATTTTGCTGCAGACATGTAACATCACTGTTCAATCAATCCTGTCGCACTCAAGAGCATTTCATATTACACAATCAATACTTGTGATGTCCCAACACATAAATATTGTTTGTAGGTTAAAACCAGCAGCACAATGACCTCTGTCCGAGTTCCCAATCTAAAGACTGCCAGATCACTAATATAGAAGCTAAACTACCCGCCACCAGCAAATGACTTCCAGTGATTTACAAGTCAAAGTATGAGACACTTGATTCCAGGAACCTTCCACAAGTTGAATCATCTCCTGGCATGCTGCAATGGTGTCTACATAAAAATGTCACAAACATCCACATCGATTTATATTGTAACAACGAAGCAACTTGCGTTTTACACACTCTGGAAGGAAATAAACAAATGAAGTTCATTTTAGATTAATAAAAACTTGGACAACAAGGATATTTGTTTGTTTTTCTGGAGGGCATTTGTGTGATATGTGTATGTGTGTGTGTGAGTGTGTGTGAGTGTGTGTGAGAGGGAAAGACAAGTGCATGAAAGGGGATACTGTCCTGTCTGCTGTGGTGTCCAGCTGCTGCTCAAGGACCAATTTTTCTTATTTGCATCTGACCATGTCAAACAGCTGAAGTGTCTACGTCTATGACAGGGGACATGTAAACAGACCATTACGTTTAAAAGACTTTGTGTCATTTTTATAAACAATTACTTTGTGATACAGTGTTTTGATGTTGGGATTCATGTTTAATCCACTTTTAATGTGGATGTATATGTTGGGAACTCGCTGGGAACCTCATGATAAACATTGAAAGCACATTGTTCAAAATTTTTAATTCAAGGAATGTCGAGCTAAACATTACCAGGTGTCATGACAGGGGAATATTTACCAACATCTCAGCACGCCAGAACAACATTAGCCTTTCACCTCCTCAAATTATGGCATTATTATGCTCGTCATCCGCCCCACCCTCACTCCTTCCCAATCGCAACTACACACAGGTGATGGTTGTGTTGTCATTTTATCCACCTACAGAACTGATTTATTGGCCTGTAGAGGCCACCCAGCAGTGTCACCGCAGTATACTGGCTCTAAATTGTAAACTCTGCATACTAAACACTACTAGTTATGACGGAAGAATGTGAAGATGAGGATTTCAGTAAAAGCCCAATGGACTCCTCACGGACTGTGGATTTGATTTCTATAGGAGGGCAACCACCTCACTTTGAAACTTTGGGAGGCTGGTTCTAATTCAAGCTGAATATATAATCATACAGTTAAGCAGTCAGACGGTACATGCTGCAGGCCAAAATAAATGAAGTTATCAAGCTCACAAACCAGACTGCGTGACCTAGCTAGTCCTCAGGCACTGAAAAAGCTTGAGCACAGGAATGGCAGCTCATACCAGAGTTCTTGCAAACAGATCCTCACAGGAAACAGGAAATTACCTGATTGTGCATGTAGCGGAGCATGAAGTCCAGCAGGAAGGACTTCCCCTTGCGAAAGGCTCCAGCCACAGACACAACCACCACGTCCAGGTCTTTGACGTGATCCTGCAGCAGAATCTTTTCCAGCGCCACAGCATCCAGCTCAAAACTGTGCTCGTCCTCATTTGCCAGGAGGATCTGAATGGGCCGGGCCTCTTCTTCTGCTGCTGCTGCTGCTGCTTCAGCCTGGAAACACGTATTTCAGATCAATCAATCACGACTTTCAGCGCCACAGAGAGTCTGAGTGATTTACACCGCCGTCGTTGCTGACTTTTAAGAAATCGAAAAGGCGCAGAAACTCTGCAGCAGAGGAGGAATTTTAACGTCTGAATCACTCACTACACACGGCAACACAATAGTACTCATTTGTCACGCAGATCTAGATCTGAGTTGTTGAGCTATCACATAATGTAGTCCCTTCTTTCTATATAATATTCTTTCTATATATTTTGTACTATTCTCTGACTAACTATTTCTGCACAAGAGGATCAATTAAGAGCAACAAAAATGACTAGCTCTTCTGTCAATCAATCAACTGAGATGCACCATTTGGTTGTGGACTTATGTTGTTAAATATGTCTAAGATTCTGTTTGTTTCTGTATGATTTACTGAGGCTGGATTTTATAAATGAAATGTACACATTGGGCATTTCAAGGCATCTGTTCTGAAGAGGCAGACAGCTGCCTTTGTCATACCGCTAAAATGAATACGTTTCATATTTCACAGCTCCAAAGGGCTTAAAAATCAGACGGAGAGAAAGGCAACAGAGCACATTGGTTTACTTGTTTTCAGTAGATTTGGATCTTTGAATTTCACTAGGATTCGTAACCCTTTCATGCCCTTCAAATTATAGTTATTTAGCCTCCTTGTCCCACAATAGCACACTTTTTCGGTAAAAAGATGCGCATATAAATGCTTTGTGTCCTGAGTTACAGCATTTGGATATGTTACCCTTTTAAAAACCAGTAGACTAGTCAAAATTTAGTTCTCATGAAATATGTTTTTTTAAGTGTTGATTTATAGCCATTTTGATGTTGCCACTGGCTGAACATAAATTCAAAGAGAAGCTCACCTCTTCCTGAAACTTTCCATCTGACGAGGAGCTGATGTTGGCATCAGTGGTCCAGTCTGAAGTCATCTTCGTGGGCAAAAATTCATCATCCAGGTCATCCGGCCTGGTTAACGAAGGCCTCTGCTTATGACGAAAAACAGGGATATCCTCCACTCCAGTCGAGTCTTTCGAGAGCAGGACAAAAGAAGAATAAAAGTTAGATAAGAGTGAACTGTGTCACTGGGAGAACTGTGACTACCTAGCTACGTTACAGTCCTTTTCTTGAAGAAAAGGCTCATTGTTTGTTATTATAAGATTAGCCATGCACCAGCGAGTGGCAGCTTTAGCACCCTACATGGGTCTTTCATACATTCTTTGGCGAGTTATGTACCGTTATCCACAGAGGTGTCACCATGTAGGTCATGCACAAAAATACCCATGTGCTGAAAAAGCCAACTGCCCCAAATATAGTCACAGGAAAGATGGGGCTTTTCACATTTTCAAGTCTCAGTGAACCTCTTCACTTGAAGTCTGACACACATTAACAGGCAGTTTCTTCCTTTTGGTAAACATACCAGGAGCAGTTTCAGATAGTTTGCCTTAAACTTGCATTATTTAAATGTGTTTACAAGCCACAGCAGCCAAAAATGAAGAACCCAGACTATTGGAACTTAAGTGTTGGCAAAGCAACGAGACAACCATAATAATAACAATGAAACAACAAAAAAGCCATTTTTAAAGAATTATAGGAACAGGTGCAACATCATTTCCATTTTAATGCTTATTAGAAAGTAGATACTCAAAGTGCTTCAGTCACATGTTCACCATTCATAATAAGGATGCAAGTAACCAAGTGTACCTATGCAGAGTTATAGTCAGAGCAGATGCTAGGTTCATAGGTTTTTCATTTAAGCATGTGACTTCACAGGCTTGCACCCTTCAGGTTACAGCAGCTTTCACACCAGATGAAGCCACAAAATGGGAAGTCCTGGAAGTTGTTTCATTACAGCACCAATGAAGGCGATCAAAGAAGGTTCGCTCAGTTGGCTCATGGTAACATTAACAAGACAGTAGACAAACCTTCAAGCCTTAAAACATCTGGTAAATTGTTAACACCTTCTCGCTGAAGAAAAACACTTGTTTGAAATTGCGAACAACAGACACCAGGTTTCATTATAGAGCAGAAGAATGCAATAAAATAATTTATAACTTGTGCTTTTGGAGTGGAGAGAAAAAGAATATCGGGGCTCAAAGTTCAAGTGTCTGAATTATTGAGTTTTTTGTGAATTATACTTCTGCTTTGCATTGGAAGATTTATGGACAATACCCCAACTCTCGATGAAAGCTTCATATGCTTGGCATACTAAGGCTAATAACTACTCCCCAATCTCGTTTTCCTTTTATTGTCTTTGAAGCCGTTTATGAAAGCCTGCTTTTAAAGCACATCCTATATAAGATGGTCTCCTGAACCTTCTTATACTTACATTTGTATATTGTTGTTTAAACTTAACACAGCTGAATGAAAGTAAAGCAGCTGGTCCTGTTTATTTTTCCTAGTTTTTTTTTGATTGGTTAAAATGTGCACTAAGACACTAAGCAGAAAGGAGGGGCACGTATTGCTATAGCATATGAACAGGAGTCTACAGAGGGGGGCTACATGCTGGTAAGGTGAAGAAGACGAGTGGAAAAAAATCAACACTATAGTCTGTACACATTGTAGTGTCATAGACTGTGCAAAGGCACAGTGTTGACAATACAAATTAACAGGTATAGAGCAGGTTCAAAAACTAGTGAGAACAAAAAGCTGTTGTGAGTCATAGTGGACTTGACATCTTACACAAAAACAAATGTGTATTTATTTAGCATGTCTTTTAATGGAAAAAAAAAGCAAAATATTTATAAAAAGTTTTTAATTTCCAAGTCTCACTCCTTGACTGATCAGTGCTAGTTTGAAATGCACCAAATGCTTTAAGTATGTTAATGCTCCTAAGCTATAGAAATATGTGCACAGGATGGCGTGTGCACCTTCAACTCCAATGACTGCTTTCTAGTTAGTAGTTTATCTAACAGGGAGCTTTGATTTGATAATATAGTACCTTAAAAACACTGATCCAAAATTACACATCTGTCTAATTTGTGTAACTCGTCCAGACTCAAACTTTTGTCCACAGCTGCAGGCCAGTTATAGGGCCATTGTGTAAAGTTCTTGTTTATATGGGACAACAATCAAGAGGACAATCTGATAGTTCCTCAACAAAGAGACGCACTTCACAGTCCGACATGTTTCCTGAGTGTGTTGCAGAGCAGGATGCGGATTGTGCTAACAGTGCTACCTCAACACTAGCAGCCCAATAAAGACACGGGGATTGCTGCCATTGTTGAGGCCGGGCTACACACAAAGATACTATTTTGCTTGGACAGCGTGGAGTCTCAAACACTGCTGAATCTATTCACGAATGCCAGACCACAACGAAACACACAAGTGAGAAACCATTAGCCATTATCTCCTCTTGTAACTTCATTCTTGGTTGATGAAGTTGCTGATGCACTTGGGCAAAAATGAGGGCAGAACTAAAATTAGATTGCTGACTTTTTATGTTATACTGATATGGTGAGCAGCTGTGCAAGTCATGTCAGACGTTTACCTGGAGAAAAGGCAAAAGCAGAAACATATAATACAAATATGCATGCTTTTGGTAAACAAAGTGAAAAATAGAACAGCTACAAGACGCCTACATTTGGAACACCACAGGCACAATTTGGCCCACAGTTCCCTGGACTCATGCACTGCATCAGAGGCAAACTTTGATAAGGTCATGGTCCAGTTAACTCAAACAGCTGCACAAATATAGCTAGACTCGTATGCAAAACATGATACATTATAGACACTTTGAATGCAAGGCTGTGCAAATTAAACCTGCATTTCCAGTTACCCCAAAAAACAACTGGATTTCTTGCTGGAACCTTGTGAATTTACAAAAAAAAAAAAGTAAACATCAGCAGGAAAATGTTGTAGACAGTAGATGTGCTCAAACAAACACTAATGATCTGGAATAAATATAACAGCAACACTGAGGATCATTCCCAGTTAGTATCAAGCAGCTTTCCAACAATGTGCCTGTGCACAATCGGAATTTGTGACATATATTTTCTCTAATAATGATTCTTATGATGTAACTTTCTAACGGTTGGTTTTGCGTTTCATTTTGGAAGCCATAGCAGCATTTTTATGATGGTACTCCTTATCTGGAATCATTATACTAGCATGAAAATACATTTCCTTGACTCATTGTGCAGAAAAAAAACAAATCCAATGATGTAACATGATTTCTAAGTTTAATAATTATTTATTCAGGAATGAATATTGAAGAAAGCCTTAAATGCTAGAGTAAATCTCAGAGGGGACATATGGTATAGGCACAAGTAATTGGCATTCAGAATTGGAATAGGTAAGTGCTGTTGGACAATTTGATGCATTACTGGCTGAGATAACCGAAATGACAACATTCATCATATTTTTTTTGGTCCATATCGCCAATCGCTACTTTCCTATATATAAAAAAAAAAATTAACTATGATCGCACACACTGGTGTCAGCTGTCAAACTCCACAGAGCGGGTCTGCCGTGTGTTTATCGTGTTTTTTATTTTATTGTTTATTTTATTTTATTATTTATTATTATTATTTATTTATTTTATTATTTTATTGATGGAGAATTCTCATCGCAGGGATTGTTTTTGGCTGTATATCGTCTACGATAAGTTGTTGCCCATAATTTAAAGAATAAAATATAGGGAGAAAGACATAGCATAATAAGCTAAATCGGCGATAAGTCATCTGGCATTGTAAATAGGATACCAGGCAAAAGGAGAAGAGGAGGGAAGATTGATGTTCATGGATGGTGAGGAGGACAGTTGTGACCAGGGAGGATGCAGAAGATTAGTGAAGGTGGAAGAGGCTCACTTGCAGTGTGTTGTGAATAAAATGAATGAATCATATGTCAAATAATAACATGATAAATACATAATTGAAGGGACTAAACGACAAGCTGGCATCAGCTACTTGGAAACAAACCAAGGAGAGTAAATGTTAAATTGCACTCATAATGAATTAACACGAGTTTATCAACAGAGATCAAAGTGCAGAATATTCAGAACAAGCCTGTATCTGCAATAGATAAGAGACACGCAGCAAAATGAAAACTTACAGTTGGTTTGAGTGTGGCATTTAGAGTGACAATTCAAATTTTGAGACAGTAAATATGACAACTCTAAAGTCAATGCGCTGAAAAACAAAGATCTGGTCTAAAGATGCCATTCTTGTACCTCCAAACAATCAGACTGTGGAATCTAACTGGTTCTTTGCAATGGTACACTGGATAACAATGCTCATATCTGTTCCTGCTTTAAGACGTTCACGTTTTATTTTTGCTCTCTCATATGCTTATGTTGTATGTTAATGTTTACATGTGAATCCAGTGCCAACGTTCTTGGTTTTTTTTTTAAACATAAAAAGCCCAAAACACTTCAGGATAAATATCATATACGCAATTATATTTGTCCATACAACGACATAAGCAGCTTATTTATATAGATATGTTGACTGAACACACTAATAATAGGACATGTAAAAATATCCCACTCGTTAGTAGACACGGGATTATGATTAGGCAATACTAATAGTGTCCAGGATGCCCGGTAGTAGGCGACATAAATTACTATTTTTCTTTTAAAGGAGCTCCAAGGATGGACCGAGGGGCAGCCTCGTCTTCGGGCCAGGTGAAAGGGACGGCGAGGGTTAGTGTGACGACAGGTGTCGCCGGGATAACAGAGCCTTTTTAGCCCAAGGGTAGTATTTACAGAGGATTTCAGACCCATATAGCAGGTAAGACGTCCTCTGGTGAGTTGAGACCAAGCTTCTCGGTGGTTAGCGAGGGGAAACAACAGAGTGTTGACGGTGCAGTCGAGAAAGACCCCGCGGGGTAGACAGAAAACACTGGCTAACGGGAGAGCCCGAGTTTATCTCTGACAAAGACAACACTCTTAAACTATGCGTCGCTTAGCACTTAATTGGTTAACTATTCAACGATTTGAGGAGCTAAACGTGTTCGTCGTGAATAACCACTGTAAACGTTTACCTTCAACTCGGCGTTTGCAGTTGGACTCGAAGAGATTTCTGCTCCTCAGCCCGCTCACCTCCGCCATCTTGGACTACTGGATTCAAACGTGTGTGTGACGTCACTATGGCTTCTCTTCTGCTGAAGTTCAAAACTCCAAAACGGACCAAACAAGAATTGAGTCCGACTGCTTCCAATGAACATTTGGAGAATTGTTTTTATTTGTTGGCGATGTTAACATAGAGGTACAAAGTTGCTGGCTTGTTTGTTTGTCATTACTTTTTTTTTTTGTTATCACTTATTATTAATCAGAACTAACATGGCGAATAATATGGAAACTGTTTTAGTCAAACCAGATGAAAATGTGATGGAAACTATGATGAAACTATGGAAACATTTGTCATTTCCCTACAAATTATGGGAATCTTTCTAGTTCATGTATATATGGGCGGGGCTAGTGTAATCTTACAGCTGATTGGTCAGCAATAATGTCACGCAAATATAAACAGTTGGTCTCATTAGACGCTAATATTATGCACAGACTCTGCTTTAGATAGACAGATGAATAAATCGAAAGATAAGCGTTGACACAGTTAAAATCCTGATAACATTATTGTAACTTAGTTGCATACAATTACCCTCCATGCACAGGCTATTATGTGACAGATGAAGGCATTTTTGTTTTGTTTTCACTGCTTGTGCTGAACTCATGTTTTTCTATCGGTGAAGTTATATAGACTAACCACTCCAGTCATTTCTCCTGATGTGCATCTCCACAGCAGGATGGCGTGTGATTTCCAGCATACTATTACCTTGTCCATCATGGCAGAGGAAACATGTTCTGATGGCTGATAATGCGTTCTGTACCCTCCATACTCACATGCTGATATGTTTTCCTCACAACAGGATGTCCTTTTCTGCTGACTAATCTTAACTGTGTCCATATAGCAATTCCATTATTGCAGAACGTATCGAAGCAACCTTTTATGACGAATCTGAATTGGATTAAAAACATTTAGGGTTTATGTATTTTTACATATCACATAAATTATGAATATGATGTTGCCGTAGATTCATCTGTGTCTGGGCGAGGGGCGTTGTTTTGTCTCTTCATGATACATCATAAATGTCCTTGGCACGTGTGAGTTATTTATTCATGTGAAGAGGGACATGCTGGGAGCACATCCCTTGTCTGAAAAAAGAGCCGACGAACAAAGCCATGTTCTCTAAATTGATGGCTGAAATCTTATGATAGAATTCCCAGCAATAAATGACATCATGCTCACAACAGCCAGAATCCTCTTTTTCCACTCACTCTCTTCTATTCTCCTGCAGCGTGATAAAATATTTACAAACTGAAGTGGTCTTCCTCCCACTGACAGAGCTTTCTACTATAAAATCTCTCCTTATGACAAATGCTGTTTCTTCATGTGAGTTGTTTCAAATTAATATTTTGCAACTCCGTCATGTGTTTTGGAATAGGCTCACTTTAATCGACTGGTTCCTGTTGAGCAGTAGGTTCAGTCCACCAACAAAGATGCCGCACTTCTTCAAGACTTACACAAGAGATTCGTAAGCCATGTGCTGTGCCTCCATGGGATGAGCTTTTTTTCAAATTTGGGACTGTTGAGCATTGCAAAAAAAAAAGTGAAGGTTTATGAGTTATAATTTGCATAAAGCTAAGTAGATGGATGCATGTTGCCATGAAAATCCATGCAAAAGTAACAAAAGATGGACAAAAATTAATTCACAAACTCAATGGGAATAAATGAATGTGTGGTCATAAACATTTAGTCCAATTTTTAAAAAGCAGAGCATCAAGGAAAAGCATTAAAACCTGTGCATCTCTGTATAAGAGGAATTACAAACATGGGAGCTATTTAAAAAAAAAGAGTGGAAATTAAATCATATATGCCTAAAGGACAGGCCAAAACAATAATATAAGTATAAGTATATGAGTATGTAAAGTATGAAAATACTGAGGTTAGCATGCAAAATTAAACAGAAGTCAAATATAGTTTTACAGAACAAAAGAAAAGTGCCATTGGTAAAAATAAGTTTTATTATTCATGATCAAATGACAATCTTTTGTTGGGTTTCCCCACATGTCCAAGTTAAGAAAGGATCTGGAGTTGTGGATTAGTGGTGAGGTCAGGACTGCAGACTGCTACTGTACCCTGCTTTACACTTCCTATTATTGTTTAAGGTGTGTCATTGAGTGTAGTTGAGCACTTTTGTCTCCTATGTATTCTCACCAGTCTTTTCAAAAGTGGGGATGTCAGCAATGTCACGTAGACTCAATGTTGTCAGCATCTTTACCGTGTTCATCAGAACAGTTGGACTTGTATAATGCCACTGAAGTTGTGTCGCGTCAAGTGTGAAGGGTGGAAGTTAGTTTAACACTTTTTACATGCTTCTTTGCCTTCCTCTTCTCACAGCCATGTGAGCACTTGACCGCCTGCTACTGTACACAGATACACGCGGGGAGGTGGATAATGTGTGACAACAAAATGCTCCCAAGAAAGGTCATACTATTGTATCATTTTGTGGTTGATATTGTATCCTGAACTAACAGTATTAAAAGAAAGCTTCTTTGTCTATTGGTGTAAAAGCATTTCAGTTAGTTTATTCATTCAGTTCAGTTGTAAAACTTTGTGTAAAGTGTATACAAGTTGCCCTTTGCCTGACCTTATGTGGTCATCATAGAGACACAGTTAAAGTATGAAACTGATCATTGCAACATGTTTCTAACTGATAACCTGAAGCCCAGGATTTGGACATTTGCATGTTCATTCGTCAATATTTATTTAATTCTAATTTTAACTAAAGTTTTATGAGTTTATTACTTTTCTCTCTTACAATTTATTTATTTTCACTACCACTTTTCATCAACAGACCTTCAGTTTATTTTTCAATAAATTTGTAAAACTATAATATATGTGTGTACAAAACATGCACACACACACACACACACACACACACACACACACACACACACACACACACACACACACACACACACACACACACACACACACACACACACACACACACACACACACACACACACACACACACACACACACGTCAACATTTAACCCATTTTCTGATGTGTGATCACAATTTTGGTGTCTGTATTTTTAAAAAATGTTCTATATTATATATATTTTTTATGATATGCTACAATTTCTGATGCTATTTGGTTGGACAGCAAGCCTTGGAGATTGAATTGCTCACTCCTGGTCTATTCTGTGCCACAATTTGCTTTCACTTAACTCTAATATTTTCACTTTGTGAGCAAAAGGTGTGTTCAGGTCCCTAGCCTTGGTCTGGTTTGTTTGCAGAGGACTTTTCTCTGTGTATTCTCAAGAGAGCTTTGTTTAGAGAAAGCACTCACAGCCATTATTGCAGGTTAATAGTTTAAAGTGACCCGAGCTGCTCGTGAAACAAAATGGCTTATTTACATTCATGGGAAGATAAAGGCAGCGACAAGGTCTAGGCAAATACAAGTCATGAATTCACAGGTGGCCTTGAACAACCCTTCAAAGGTTTCAGCTCACAGTCTTATGTTGGATCACAGTTGGCTCTGTGGGACATCCCTAAATATCTATTGCTACATCCAGGGATTAAATATGACTTAAGGATGCAGTGGGTGTTCAGACCCCCCCAAGACGTTTCACCAAAGGCCATTTACTTTCTCTCCATTTATTATTGACATGTGTAAAAATAAGAAGTCATAAGCGTATCGTGCAGTATTAGGGATTTTCTACTTCCTCCTGGTGACAATTTAGTGCACTTGACTTGCTCCTGCAATCACTGTCTCCACGAAGATCATCAGACTGTGAAGGAATCTCTTTATGTAATCAAATGTTTTTTTTAGAGAGCAAGAGAGAGAGTGAGAGCATGCAAGCGTGTTAATCTACTGTATGCCCCTGTTCTATTCTTAGCCACAGTCCCATTTGGCCAACAGAAATGTGAGAGACACACGTGATGATAAATTTAGAGGGAGGGTCAGAGAACAGCGAGAGATGGGCACTCCAGATGTGTTTTTGCAGGTGTTTTATTGCAGCTGTGAGTCGCAGGCTGCTCTCTTACGTCAACAAACAGCCAGAATAATTATGACGCCCAAACTGTTAGTTGGCATCATTATACGACAGAACATTACCCTGCAAAACACACATGACTGTAGGATATAGTATTGTATAGTGTATCCTGCTACTGCTGCACACCACTTATGTAGAATGGCCAACATTTGAATAGAATTCATGGTTTTTCAAGAACCCTTTCTTAACCCAACCAGTTCAGTAATAGTTGTAATAATGAAGACACATTTTGCTTATGGATGATCAACTTTCAAGCCACTGAAATTCATTATAGTCGACACAACAGTGGACAAAAACAATGCAAAAAATGCATCTTGAGGTGGCTCCAGCTATTTAGGGATCGTCAGAGAACAGATTTGAATTGCGTCACTGTTGACCAGGAGTGTGGCATTATGCAGATGCAGCGAAATATTAAAAACAAATAAATGGCTCCCCCTTGTGTCAAAATATTAACATTACAACAGCTTTCCCATTTCCCACAAATTTAGATTTTAACCTTACGTTTTCTCTAAATAAGTCATCGTATTTTTTACCTGCGTTTTTATGTATTTTCTTTATGAATTTGATTTTTGTTTTATGCACCAGCTACTAATCTGTTATTTTTGCAGTATCGTAACAAAAGATTGCTTCATGGATTCTATTGTTGTAATTCCCCTTTTCTCCACAAAGAGACAGTATAGACCAACAAGATCACAATGGACGCGCAAGCGTTCAAGTTGCGGTTCTTCGCTTCAACTTTCCAAATACAAGTAGTCTGAGTACACACTAGATATTAACTATTATTGATAAACGGGTAGGAGGTTTGATTAAAAAAAGCAATAAAATAAAATCATTTTGCAAAATACGAAATGAATTAACTGAAAAATATTTAACAGAAAACCATCGCTGTAAAGTTGCAAGAGAACAGATCGATGATAATTAAAATAAATAAATAAAAATATCACGAGTCGTAACAAATGTGAAGTGATCTTCTTTTTAAACAAAGAAACATCCTGTGCCGTTTTATATTTCATCGTGATGCTCGAGAGCCTCTAACAACAGCTAAAGCGCTTGTTAAAAGACTTTGTGGACGCAGGTAGTGAAGACGACTCCAGACACGATGAGTAACTTCCCAACAGGTGGCATTTTACATCATACTGACAACTCCGGAGCAATAAATTACATTTAATGACGTTTGTTTTCTTCCTCATACTGTTGTGTTTGGATTATTACATACATTAAGCTCAGCTAACTGTTTTTGTGATCCATTTCTCAAAATAATGAGTTTAGGTAACTTTTTAATGCTATCAGACATGATGGATTTGGACATTATCATAACTGTAGTAATTGTCGAGTGCAAATGTGTGGAGTTGATATATATGAGGGTAGAATTTCGATAAATGCTAAAATATGTTCCACCTTTGCGAGCAGGGAGTGAGAAAAATTAAAGGAATTTTAAGGAGGCGTATTGATGAACTATCCAGCAGATGTTCTGCAGTTGGGCTGCAGGATAGTGTGAGAACATTAAATATGAAAGCAGTTAGTCAAAGAACTGTCATCGGCATTAACCTAAGGGTATCGGCCTGTTAATATTAAGCTACCGGCACTACCCCTGCAACATAACAAGCTCAGCACCATGGCTTGAGCGTTCATATATGGAAAATCCATGTACACATAATCTATTTATCTCAATATTTTAAAACTTATTTTATAAATCCTCCTCCTGCTCTTATACACAGTTGTCATGCTCTCTCTTGCTTGAACATAGTCGAGGGATTTGTGATGTGACATATTCACATAAACACAATATTCCAGATGGTCACATGTGTGAACTCATTGCTGAGATAAGTTGCTCATTGTGATAGTACTATATAATATAGATAATCCATTATATGCCATATGTAGTAATAATCTGGACACTGACAAACTTCATCACCCCAAATATATACGATTAAAATACACAAAAAATGTGAACTTCAACAAGGTGAGGTGCGTGGCACAAATGGTTGCACTACAATATGGGAGTGAGGGATGTGACTTGTTTGGGGCGTCATGTTCATTGGACATCTGAGGTACCAAAGGCTTGGCGTATGCAGAGTGGGACAATTTATCAAGAAGAAGACAAAGTGGAATGGAAAAGAAGTAGCAGTTGCTTGCAATTCTAAACTGTGTGGCACAGAACGTCCCGTCTACCAGGAGCGGGAAATTATCTCGTGTTCATATATTAATGTCATCCAGCTGGCAAACTAGCTAAGAGTAGTGAGCAGTTTCTGTGATGATAATGTCAAAGCAATGCTTGGATGAAACAATTAACCAAACATATCTATTTCTGATCAGTGGACTGGTACCAGACAAAAAGATTTAGACCCATCACCAGCCTACTCTTTAATGTGACTTGAGTGGCAGCGAGAAGTTGTTGCCACCGGAAACCCTTGCTTGTGTGCTTGTGTGAATGTACCGTCATACTTCAGCACGTATAATGCACACTTTCATCGGATTAAATACGGTATATAGATCTAAACAGTAAGAAGATCCAAAAAGCACTTCATACACTGAAAGAATGGCTTGCTAGATCCAGTTAAAAATAAATAAATAAATAAGTAATGATCCCATGTACAAATAGTGAAATTTAAAGACACTAAATACTGAAACTAACTAAAACTGATAAACTAAATGTGGATAAGTACTTGTCTAGCATATTAGTAGTATGTAAATAAATGTACTTGTTGTAGATTTAATACTTCTATTATTTAATTTACCATCTAGTTCATAGCTCCATTGCCAAAGTGAGACGAGGCCATTCAAGCTGGCTAAACTGTTGGTTTCATTCTAAAAGTATTTCAGTGCAAACCACTGTACTCCATCATTTTGTCTCCAACTGCCTGTACGTTCACATTCCACGGGTGAATCATTAGCGTCGTGGCCAGGTCGTCATGGCGACCGATTGTCCAGCATCGTGTCACACACACCTTCACAGCTGGTCGTCCCTTCACGCCCAGTCGCTTGGTCGTCATGACGTTCCCCTTCACGAGCACAAGAGTGTCGTGCACTGGAGGAGAAGACGTTACTGTCACCACTTACTCACCAACTCTATAGTCTTCAAACATTCATGAAGGAGACATTAAAAGTTGTTGATCCAAGGGTAATTGTTGTGCTTGTTAATGAGTGAGGACAACAACACAAAGAGCTATAAAACATGTTAATTCAATGTGTTTATACTTCACTATTCTACACAAAGCAAATAAAATAAATGGTGTAAACATGAATATTCTGTAAATCAGAGTCATTAATCGATTTGTTCAATTATTATTGTTTCATTTTATATGTAGAAATATATCTTATTTGACAAAATCTTATTGTACGTATATGACTTAACTGATACAATAGTTTTGCTGACGTTTCAAACGATGCTGAGTAAAATGTGAGCATGGAAAATGTATAACTGTCTCATGCAATTCACTTCAGAACAATACCGTTAGTCACTTATCTAAAGTCTAATCTACATTGTTGTCACCGACACTAACCGTCGGTACACCAGGGTCTCTGAAGGGTCCTGCTGTCTCCAGGGCTGCGGGCCCTCAGGGGCAGGAGTGTGAAAGGGAAAGCCAGAGAGGGGGAGTCTGAGGCCGGGTTGTCCAGTGGACCAGCAGGGGCTCTCATCACTCTCTCCACACTTCTGCTGTCAGCACTTTTGTCTCAGCAACATTGCTCCATCCCAAGCCTCTGCCTCCCAGGTAACTCTGCCGCTGAGCTGGTGCTGCTGCTGGCGGGGGAGACATGACTGGGGGGATGGAGACGGGGGCTCAGCATCGCCGCAATGTGTGCTCAAGATGTGAACCTGCAAAACTGTATGAATAGAAGATGACAAGAAATGAACAGAGAGCAGAATGAAGACTAGAAAAGGCAGTGAAGCTGTCAGGACCGGGCACTGGCGTGGTTTGATCTCTTGCCAAAAACATGACTTCGGTTGTGTAAATCAACAAAACAAGTCTGAAGAGGCAGCTAAATCCTGATTTTAATATTGGCTTTACTCTGTTTAGAAACTATTCAGTGGCTCTAAATAACAAACTGAACTGGAGCTTTGAAAACACCTCAACCATAACATTATGACCACCAGCAACCACTATTGAAAAAACCAAAACCTTTTACCTCAGCGTCAGCAGCTATTAAAGTAGACATTGATGAATTTTAATAAAAGCATAACATCAATGCATTATCTATATACGGACAAAACAGCAAAACTAAATGCACATTTGTGACATTTATTATGATTTTCCTAATGTTCAAGTACCGGCCCCTCTTGTACTAAAAGACTGCTGAAGAAATAAGTATGTTTAGAAGAGTGTTGGTGCCAACAAACCATATTATTAATTCTGCATCAAACACTTTAAACCTAACAATATAATTTGTTAGAATTATGATGACTGGTACAATTACAGTATATATATTTTTATATTCTAATTGACTCAAATTCCATCCAGTTAAAAGTGTTAATAAGCTTCTTCACTTTCAAGGATGAGTGAAAAACAGTGGTTTTGTCCATCCAAATCACCAAAGCAGCTAAAATTTAAAAAGCAGACTTCATTGTGTTCTGACTTAAATGACATTTAAATCAATTTAAACCCAAATCCCAACAGAAAATCAACCTGTTATTTCGTTCTTGAAAGCTTGTGTCAGCAGGCTCTAGTGAAACTGGAGTCACCGCCAGTCCTCCCTCAGACTTTTCGGATGTATATTGATAGATAACTATAGTATATTCTGGCTCAGCCTGTGGAAGTACAAAGGTTGGTCACTGTGTATCTCTATATCATCATGCACGGACACCTATTAATACTGAACAAAACTCTGAGCCAAACAAATATATTTCATGTCACCAGTAATGATTACTGCATTACTTGTTTGTGAATGTGGGTCCTTGAACTGCTTAAGTGGTTTAGTCCTGCTGCTAATGCCACTCAGCAAGAAGGTCGTAAGTTCGATCTCAGCTTGTGTAAACATTTGGAGTGACACCGAGTCCTTTTAGTAATGAGTCAAGTCACAGTGAAAAAAAAATGTGTAGAGGATAACTGAATGTTCTGTCAATTGGCGTCAGTGGTTTACTGAGTTAGGATGGCAGTCTGTCCAGGGTGTCCCCAGCCTCTCACCTCAGTAACTCAGATAGCTTCCCAGCGTTATGTTTAAGGAATAAGTGCAGGAAAAATGGATGAAATGAATGTGAGACACTTTTAAACCTGCATTTCCATTTGCTTTCAGTGATGCATTTCACCCCGCGAGCTTTTAAAAGTTTGCGCTGTATTCATCGTGGCAGAATTTCATCTGTTTCACTTCACACCCATCATGTATTTTAACAACACGGTGTGTACCAGTTTCTCACACACCTTTTTCCATTTGCCTCCAAATACGATCCAAATTCTGTTTACCCCCTGGTGTCACTGCAGAGACAACTTAATACACAAACATGTTGAGAACTACTGGAGTCACGCTGGGTTTTTTAAATGTTCCTTCTCATTCTTATAAGCTTCTGGCCGTGCAATTATCTTTACTCCTCGCCTGGCAAATTTGCAATAGCACCGAAATACCACTGCTCACTTTATTTCACTGTTGTCAGTTGGAAGTCCTCAGCAGCAACGATGCATAAATATACATGTTTGGTCATTCAGGTTGGGAGACACATATTAACTATTAATAAACTAATTATTGACTTATTGACAGTTAATATTTAATATTTACAGTATTGTTTAGAGTATTGTTCTTTGACTACACCAAGGTAATATGTAGTCAGCCTTAACAAGACACGAATCAATACTTTATAATGAATAATTACTGGCTAATATGCCGTGAGTACACATATGTATAAGCAGTTTATTTAAGGTGATAAGTGCGCCTAATCTAAAGTGTGACCCAGTCTTCAGACAAAAAAAAAAAGAGTCTCAATTTCAATTCCAAGAGTGGAGGTTAGATTGTTCCAACATCACCTCAAACAAATTTTAAAAAAAGTTTCCCCTCAAAACAAACACCATTTGACCAAGAGCAATTAATACAATGAAGGTATTTGCTAATAAAGTTTAATCTGTCACTTTGCTGGCACTGGACTTTCTCTGCGTCTTCACCTGCAGCATGAGAAGCTGCAGAAGAAAGTGAGCGTCTCTCCACCTCCTATTCACTTCTTCGGGTGGGACCCAGCTTTGTACGCCGTCAAAAGACCTGAGCAAAGAAACATGAGCCTTAGTTGTTGTGCTTTATCAAGAGGATAAAGGCGTGATGGGCATCAATTTAGAATGCCTTTATTCTAGTACAAAGTGTGACAGACTGACGGAGAGATAATTGGCAGAGGGCTGAGGAGGACATGATAAAAGAGGAGGATGATGGAGAGATGAGGAGGAGTGGGAACAGAGATGGAGCAGCGTTTTATCAAGCAGTTATGGATTGTGCGGATTGGAGCGAGAGCAGATTTACGCTGCGCTTTGTAATGGTAAATGTTCTGTATGTTTCCTGAATCCTCCAGAGCCTCATTACCGCCGTGATTTATCCAGCCATCGGAAAGTTTCCTGCGCAACATAAAGTTTAAATATTTAATTCCTTAAACAGCTAATTAACAAATAAATGCTTGCCATTAAAGTCAGATGTGTGCCAGAGAAACATCACGCCCAAACGCTCCTCCTCGACGTTTTGCATTTCAATGTTTGAACGGTTACAAGAGTCAGATATTTGTTCTTGGCTGTTTCGTTTCATTGTTTTCGAGTCTGTGTAGTGTCTCTCCTGCGCTCCACAGCTTGCTAATGTGACGGGATAATGTTGGCCTCTTCTATTACTCCTGAACTAATGTGTTTTTGTGATTATACTGCAGCAATATGAGGACTGTAAAACCAGAGCCGAGCCTCGTTTACAATCTGCCGCCTATGCACATCACTAGTTACAAAAATTTAGCCTTGATTTTTTTGAATCGCCGGAAAAAAAGGGGTGAGAAATCTAAAACCTGTTAAAGTGCAGTTCAAGAGTTGTTTTGGTCCCACAAATCAGACTCCCATGCTGGCGGAGTTCACACTCGGACGGCGCCCCCCTCCCGTCCCTCTCCTCCGCTCTCCATCCCTGACATGAATATATGAGTGTTTTTATGTTTGCAGTGAAAAGGCGTCACTGAGTTAAGTGGCCTTGTTGTACTCCGCTCGGCCTCAGCGGCCTCTGCTGGGAGGGTGGTGGTGTCGGTGGGGGTGGATGAAGGGGAGGCCTGCGGCACCATGCCTAATCAGCCTTTTCGCCAGGGTCAAGACTTTCTGTCTGGGTCCGCGGTGCTCGCTGCCACCGAGGACTCGCCCATTCAAGCGCACAATGTCCCTGTCAGTCCTGACAACACTTCCTGCCTCTGCTGGCTCCAGCCCTCGCAGGGATACACAATATTTCACAGCTCCCAACAATGGCCTGTCTGCCTACACCCACCATATGGTTACTATGGGCCACAATATTGACACACATCACTAATTATTCAAAAAGCAGAGAGTGAGGGAACCAGGGGGTTGTCAGGTCTGTAAACTTTCTGAAGTCCAGAGGCCTCAGGCTCTGTTCAGACTACAGATGATAGAAATGCACCTCCTTCATTTTATTCATCATATTTAAGTCCACTGACTGCAAAAATCTTAATCTATTTAGGATCCTAAATGATGCTTCGATGGGAAGACATCTGTGCCCCAGAATCTAGCAACTCTGTTCAACATATGTCCACTCTTATTCCCACTGGGCCTTCTGCAAGTCACCAGGAGAAGACAAGATTAGCAGCACAAAGTAAAAAAAGAAGTGTCGCAGACACCATCATCAACCGATACATTGTTAGAAAGAAGGAATGCTGGGTTTTCATTCCATGTATCCAAAAAAATTGGACAGACTTCTAATTCCATATACAGTGGTACCTCGGTTTTTGAACATCCCAGAATTCGAACAAATTGGAGTTCGAACAAAAATTTTGAGATTTTTTTGCTTCGGATTTCAAACAAAAATCCAGAACTCGAACGCCCTCGTTAAAAGCTGGAAAAAACATAACGTGCGCGGACCGATCAGCAGACCCACGACCCACTTTGCTATTGTGTATAACGCAGCCTCTGTATGCAGACATGTCCCGTTAGCTACATTGACTGGCTGTTTTTTCTTCATGTTGAGGTGTAAAACCTTTCCTGTCTCCGCACTGGACCGTGGTAGAGTGTCACAGGGGAGGTGCTCGCTCTCCACACCTCCGAGGCTGGAGCTCCACTCCAGGGTTTGATGTCCTGTTGTGGGCTGGAGCTGGGACAGGGATGAGGCGAGTCTGGGACAGAGCGTTACTTGGTTTATGACTTTGTCACAGCCAAACTGCACAGAAGCGCACATTCAGAGCTGGACACGCACCGGGCACCTCTTCCCTTCTGGAGAGACGTCACTCACTCGGCAACCCCTCCCACATGCAGCGGCCATACACGTAGAGGAACAGCGCACCTGCAGCAGACACTCTACATTCACTCCTACAAAAGACTATTTTAAGGCTTGGAACGCATTATTTCTTTTTCCATTCATTGTAATGGAAAAATTGATTCAGATTTCGAACAAATTGCTTCTCGAACGGCCGTCTGGAACAGATTGTGGTCGAGAACAGGTACCACTGTACTACCATAAAACACTTAGGATTCTGACAAGGTTCTTCTAAGTGCGTCAAACAAGCTCTTTATTGACAAATATACATGCTAGGATAGCATTTTAGCTTCATTAGCAGCCTAGCTGAAAATAAAAAAGGTGATTGATAGCTGTTCTGTCCAAAACAAACTGAATGGACTTGACCTAAGTGTCATTTGGAGAAGGTGTTTAGATGCCTTGCACAGAAGCTATATGGACTAGCATACATGCTAATGTTGGCAAGAGTGGCTGGGTTTCATTTCAATTAACTCTTCGTAGTTCTGCATGTCGACTACATCACTGTTTTAAACATAAACGAACATGCACAGTGCAGGGCATTTATAAAGTACTGTCATGAAATTCGATGCATATTAACTGTTAAAACATCATGAATCGGAATAATTCTTAAGGTCTCATGACACAAGTAATTTAAATACAAAATATTGTTTAAATCCCAAGATAAATATTTGATGAATATCTCTTTGAATCCTTCCTATTTTATTTCTTTGTATACCTTTAACTTAATTCTACTTTTTCAAGCTGCTCTATCTAGCATTGAACACAACAGCTGGGTAAATTTAAATACAAATTAGTGGGAAGACTGTAAATAATTTTTCTACCCTAAAATGGGCCAGGGCTGTTTGATGAGGTTTTTAATCTACAAACTTTGATGAAGTCATAAAAACAACATCCAAGCCCGTCCATGATTTTACCTCTGCTTCTCCCACTGCTTCTCTCGCCTCATGCTGCTTTGCACCTCTTATTTACTGCGCCGAGTCGTCTAATTACCTGTTGTTTGCTCTTGTGTGAAATTGTTCTTTGATTGTTTAATTGAGCTTCCGTTCCTGCCAGTAATTACGGTGTACCTTTGAAAAATTGTAACCAAAACACACCAGGCTGAAACAGACTTTTCCCAAGTATCCACCAAGGCAGCAGGGTGAATAGTTTTTTCGATGGTCAATGCATTACATTACATTACATTACAGCAGTCTTTGCCAAAAATGGGTTTATAGATTGATTGATAGAACAGAAACTAGAGTTGAATAGGTTTTGTGTACCATCAACGTTCATTTTGTCAGTATTTCTGTGCGTTTTTATCTTCCCCACCAACCACCGCCTCCGACAATGCTGCCTCTGTTTTGTCTTTTGCCCAAGAGGTATATTATCAATACTTCTTCCACAGTCGCCATATTGGTTTGGGAGTTGTTGTCAAAAGTTTTGACTGTGGGCTGCTCCCCTTGCTGGATATATTGGTGAACGGCAATACCAACACGTGGAAACGGATCAGCAGACAGGTACATTGTTGTACAAGTTGGGCGAGGGTTATAAATTGCTTGTTGCGTGTGCTACATCAGTCTAAAACAATAAGGCTTTTGAACTACGAAATAGTGTGGATCAGGATCAGAACCGCAGGGTTGTAGAGAATGTGGGAATACTTTGAGTTTATACGCCTGAATGATTGAAGGAGTGTCACATAATATGATCCAGCAGTTGAGTTTATCAATGTAATGTTTTAAATTCTCAGTTTTAAGTAGCTGATTTGCAGCAACAGCATTTTGTGATGCAGAAATCTTTAATATCATTATTGTTTGATTGCAGGATATAAAATGACTGTCATATAATTTGCATTTGAAAAAAAAAAAAACCTGGATGAAAATCACTGTTCTCACTTCCTCTGAGTCACAGTCGGTTAGGTGCCCCTGAGTGGTGGGAATGTTCCTCAGTGCAGCCAGCCATGACAAGCCCATGTTGGGACTCTCCACTCCACGGCTCAACTGATTGACAGCTCTCACTGAGGAAGGCCGGAGTCCTCATCAGTCAGTCAAAATTCCGCCAATGATAAAGATGTAAGGGAGGGAGTTGGTTATTCTTCCCCTTGAATGCCACCAATTGGGTAAAGTTGGCTCAGGTCGATGGTTGCCACAGGTCCAGATGTTCCTTCAGCTTCCCAAATCCTCTGCTTCGTTGTGATGTGCCACATCTGTCTGGGCAGAGGTGTGCCATATTGTGCTCCATCTGCCACATGGCTCACCCTCACACACAGACATAAGCAGAATGCCCAGAAAGTGCCCATTTTATCCAAGGCCATAAATAGAGTAATTCATGGGTGTGAAACAGCGGGTTTTTAAGAGCGCTCAGAGGAACCGGAACCGTTGGCAGCTGACTGACAGATTTTTAGTTCCTGGTCGCTGCACCAAGCCCAGTGATTTTTGAACACATAGATGGAGAAAGACAGTAGAAACCTGCTGGTACCGAACCACCAGACACACCGTTTTCCTCTGATGTCACCATCTGTCCACGCCGTATCTCTGTCACGTTTCTCTGTCCAGAGCCAAGGGGGCAGTACGAAAGTGAATGTCACCCCTGTCCCAATGTTGCTTAAGGGAAATTGACTCTTTAGCCTCAGTGCTGTCGGCGGCCATATGCTGATGTTTTCATATTCCAGAGAAATGAGCAGAGGGAGTCGTAAAAGACCGTAAGAGTCAGAATTACAGCCGTGGCTTCCACTGGCGAGAACAGGGAGAGACCCCGTCTGTCATGCCACCAGTGCTGTTAAAGCTCCAATCCCTCAGTCCTGGAAAGGGCTCCGAGCGTCTGAAGCGTCGCAATAATGCCAGCTTTTCATGGAAAGTTTGAGACTTTTTTTTTACGTCGCCCTGCTGGCAGACCATTCAGTCTTAATCACGGCTTGTGAGGCAGCATGTTTTTTATCTTGGCGCTTGCATTAAACATTCACAGCCGGGCAGAGGACAAGACATCACTGTCTCCCGCCGCATGGGCTGCAGAGCCATCAGCAGCGGTTCCAGCTTATCTATATTTCATGCTTTTATCTGCTCTCGGAGTTTAATCAGGCGCTTTGCTGAAATATACCGAGAGCAAACTTTTATCCTCTCCAAAGTTGTGCTGATGCTGAACTGATCCGAGCAATTTTGATGAGGTGTGCATCTATGCTGTCTGAAGAGATGACACCAATTGAAGCAGATGGCTGCGTAAAAAGAGCAAATAATGAATTAAAAGAAATTCCTCCAGGTATGATGTAAATTACCATGGGAATACTTGTGTGTACCTCATAGTCCTGTGGTTTGTTTGGATTCCTGCCAAGTACATTTTCATCATCTTAAAGCAGTTAAGCAGTGGGATGAAAATATTTTTCCTCTTACATTAATGATTAAATGAACTGTATATGATGAGTACAACGATTTGTCACTTCTCATCCTGACTGCTGAAGCTCCCTCCCTCCCTCGTACCTCCGTATTCCGCACCATGTTTGGTCTTTAAGCTGATCAATTTCTCCCACCACTTTCCCACTGCTTGTGGCAGAGCAGGCTAGACTGTGGTACTGGGATGTGGTAAAGTGTATACCCCAACTGGTCCATACCACTCAGGATCAACCAACTATCTTACTTTTGGGTGAGGGCAGGGGAAGGATTGTCTTGCTCAAGAAGGTCAAGGCCGTCTTGACTCCCAAGTGGCTGCCCAATGGGGACTATAGTGCCAATCATTCAGACTGACCCTGGACTTTAAAAAACGCTTCTCTCCATTGGTTAGCCGAGCTTCGGTCAGTAACTTAAGTAAAAGCACTTCAGTGTCTGGTAACGCCAGGGGTAAACAGTGGGCACTGGCCAGCTCCTGATGTTTCCTAAGCTACAGCAGGTCACAGCAGAAACCACTTGTGTTTTCAGCAGAATTTAGGACCACAACATGTTCCATCAACTCACAATATTCTGGATATATTTCTTTTGGTAAAGTATCAAAGTTAACAATGATATCTTCTTGTTTCTTACCTCACTATCATGGTGCACATCGTACTATATTTCTATGTGGGAAAGTCAAACAAGAGCAGGTAGTTACTCTGGTTCATGCCTCTACAGTTTTGGGCTGCTGTGAGCAGGCAGCTTCCCTGTCTGACTGGCCAACCTGCTGCCCATTACAAAATGACATGCGTTGACCTCCGATGGAGGGGATGCCGAGTGATAAGACAGGTTCGACCTCCTGCTGAGATCCGGTCCGCAAGAAGGCCCAGCACAAAACCTGCCCATGGAAACTGCTGGTCCCATGTGATCCAATCAGGGCTGTTATGTAAGTGCAGGGCGTTTGAAAGCGGCGACAACCCGGACACTCAGATATGGCTTGTTGCTGATAATCGGTGGCATGGTGTGGTGCGGCGTGCGGCTGACAGATGCCTGCTCCAGCTGGTACAGGGGGGGTTTATCGCCCGGTTGGAACACGGGTCCTCACACCCCTCCACTGTGCTGGCCACCGTCGCCGTGTTTAATGAGTCACGAATTGCCTGTTTGTCTTCTGCTCCCTGCTGTTTCTGCACTCCCCCTTCCAGAACAATCCCTGAAACACATGCTGCTGCGCTCCGCAGAGCAGCCAGACCGGCCGGCTCAGCCAAACTGTTGTAAAGAACAAAGTTGTCATTTTTTATTTCTTCCTTTTTTGTCATTTTTTTTTCTCTTCTTGGGTGTTCATCTAAGAGAGAGCTTTTTTTTTCTCCTCCTGTAATAATGCCGCCATATCAGATGCTGCGCCTGACCTCGCCAATATGGCTACCCCGAGAAAGCCGGGCCCATTTGAAGCCCCTGACAAACACATAAATGGCTCTATAATTGGGCAGCTTTGTTGTGGCTCATCTGAAAGTGCAGTGGAAAAGGAGTTCCATTACGACAACACAAGGCAGTTACTAAAGGCGCCGGAACTGGCACAATTATAAGAAGTAAACAGGTGGTGTTGACATCCAATCTTTGTTTTAGAGTTTGACAAGAAAGTTTTCTGAGACAAATCAACTGATCATCAGGCCAGACCAGACTCTGTTTCTCGCAGACAGACACGGATTAGCCAGGAATACCGTCACATAGAGATCTGAATTAAAAGAGCCAACTTTTGCATGTTCATCTCTTAGATATTCTGCAGAGTATTTAGACATTGGCAGGTGGCTTCAACAACTGCCACTGGACTGAAGCAAATGGTACAGTTAGACAAGAACAAAGTAAAACAACACTTCTGGAATTAAAATGTGAAGGAAAAAGCAATAACTTTTCTGTCGGTAGTGTGTACTTTTCACTTTCAATCATTCTCAGCCATGGCAGCCAATCTTAATTGTTTGTATTTACTGAATACTTCCTGCTTTCTATCTTTAATACTACTTCAAAAATAACGTTTTTTTTCCCCTCACCCTACTTTAAGATGGCTGACATTTGCACATGTGGCGAGTTAAATTGTGCAATAGACCCTAAGCATTATGAGAGGTATATGAGGGTTGTGCAGCACGTTTGAAGGTGTGATGTAGGGATCTGAGGTCAGAGTAGGATTACATAAGCAGATCCTCCCTGTTTGCTCAATTTATACATAGACTGATATATTGGGTTGGGGTGGTCTCCATAGAGCATGATGGTTGCTGATTGATTGTGACATGTAGTGAGGGTAAAGAGGAGTGAAAGGGGAAGCTAGTGAGTTGGAGGTACGATGAATGAATGAAGAACTAAGAGAGAAAATGTGTGAAAGAGAGAGAGGCAATAATGATGAGGGAGTGAAAACACAAGTTCAAGTATTTGGGATCAGTAATAAAGAGTGATGGACGTAGATCGAAAGCGCTGACAGAGTGGAACAGGTGGAGATGACTCTCATCCGCCTCCTACTATGCTGCCTCTGTTTTCCTCTTTTGTGCACGAGGTACATTAACAGTACTTCTTCCACAGTCACTGTTTGCTTTGGAGTTTGTTGTTATGATCAATTACTGTGACCGTGGGCTACGCCCCCTGGTGGATATATTGGTGAAGGGCAATACCCAGATAAAGAAGACATGAAGCATGTGATCTGTGACATTGTTTGAAATTGAGCGGTACAATTCAGTACGTAAAGGGAGCATAAATGGGCCTTAAGACAGGATGCAGAGTTAGGAGAGTTCAAGATGCTCAGGCTTTCATTGGGAGTGAGTAGGAAAGACAAGATTGGAAACAAGTATATTAGAGGGAAGATCATGTAGAGAATTTGGACACACAGCTCAGGAAACTTTTTAATAATGGCAGCGGGAAAAACATGATCAACGTAGGCGGAAACCCAAGGCAAACAACGGAGTTGAGAAGATCCAAAAATGAAGAGTATCCGTGGAATCTTGGCAGTGTCCGGATTCGTCCCAGTGCCGTGAAATCTTCATTCTGCGGAGCTGCTCTTTGTGGTCATCTTTGGGCTCTCGGAGTGGCATTCTTTTCATTGTGCAGGTCAGCGAGACAGAGGCAACTGGCCTGAAAAGATCCTCGGTGGGTGGAAAACAATAGCCAAAGGCCGCCCGTAAATGTCTCCCGTTCAGTTTCGGCCCATTGACTCCCTGCCTCCCTGCCGGGCAGGACCCTGTCAGACCAGCCCCTCACTCTAACATCTTAATTAGCAGAAAGACCAACAATGTCCCAGCCTGTTTTGACCAAAATGAAAACAAGAAAAGACCTAAACGCTGCTCTCTCCGCCTCTCATTGTTCGCTCATAACAGATCTTTGACTTTCCTGTTCAACTTCAACAAATAAAACAACATTCCGACACCGGTGCGTGAGGCACATGGCGAGCAGCTGACGGACAAGCTTGAGGACAGTTGTGCGCTGTCTTGTGTTTCTGACGCAGCGCTTGCTCTCAGACAAATATTTACAGCTTATGCCTTTTAATGACTTGTTTTGCTGAGCACCATAAAAACCCTCATCGGAGTGATTCCTCTCAATAAGCAGAGACAGGCGGATGTCACGTCCCAGAAGGGTGAATCCTTTATCAGGAGCTGTCCGGATGAAGGCTCAACTTCAAACGCAATATGATTTTCATTTATCATGATAATGGTGATGGTGATGATGATAATGCAGTTTGTTTTGTGATGCTAATGGGAGTTCCTGGCGTCAAAGGGCGGCGGTGCGAGGAGATGCTGCGCTGGTGTCCACCACTCTGCCTTTGAACCTTCTCTTGGACTTCAGTGTCAAACTCAGCTTGTTTGTCAGTTCATCCTCCTGCCTTCTTGATTCCACAGATCACTTCCCATAATCATTTTTTGCGGTTTAACACAACAGTCTGTATTGGTTCTCAGATCCAAAATAATGACCTGCTCTCACCTCCTCGCACCACAACATGTTTTACTGGCCGGAGCTATTAATCTCTGTGTCAGGCCGGAGCCCATCGGTCCATATCTTCCCACTGTCCAGCTTTGTTTTCTTTCTTTTATCTGCGGTTCACATCAAACACTGGCACCAGATTGATTCTCATGTGAACAAGGCTGCAGTGGGGGGCCGGGGACCTCTGGCCCAGTCTTTGATGCTCCTTCCCATCCTGTTCGCCGCTGCTTGGTGCCCCCTCAGTCCCCTGACACACACTCACCCTCTGGTGGTTCATGGACAAACTTTACTCTTCTCTGCCAGAAACAAACACCATTTTTAGTGCATCTAACCCAATTCAACACATTCCTTTTTATCTTCATTTATTGAGGTCCACCACAGACAGCAGGTAGCGAAAAAACACCTGTTAGCATATACATGCCTTCTCTTGTTTGTTTATGTTCAGGCCTTTAGCGTTACGATATGGAAAAGTGCTCAAAATAGCTAAGACCATCGCAAAACAAACAAAAGAAATTTGACATTAATAATATATATTTTTTGCTAATACCAAAAAGTTAAAGGATTTAACCATAAACTACACTTCAGTTTACATTTTAGACATACCCCATGTGACTGAGAGCTTAGGTGTGTCATGTATAATAGAAAAAAAGATTTTATCTTTTAATATATAATTTTTTTTTTATTCAATGAATGCAGTACTGATTTGACCTCATTGAAAGCTTTATTAAGAAAAAGTGAGCAGGCGGTGAAACTACGATGTCAATGTGAGTATGATCATTTATGTGAACCGCACTTCAATATAAACCACAAATAAATGACCCATAAAGCAGTGTAACAAAGGTTTTATGGGTCTGTTGTTTCACTTCAACTCAAAAAGAAATTTAAAAACACCTTCATTTTGGCCCACATCAAATAGAGTTCAAGTTGATGACTTGCACTGTGAACACAAAGAGTATGAGCATTATATAAACACGCTCATTGTGTTGATTTTACACCTCTCGTCTCGCCAGCGCTGATGCGCCGTCAATAAATCCACCAGAAACAAGTGATGTTGTGACGCACTCTTCAATGGCAGGGTCAAGCATGAAGTTCAGCCATGGGACAGCCTTGTGCCTTACTGCGCCAGCATTGTCAATTTCCTGACTGCGAGAAGACGAACTGCGCACATAAGTTATTTTTCTCAACGGTTGGGTCTTTTGAGGGTAACCGTAGCTGAACCATATTTAACCTTTCTGTCAGACCACCCACCAGCAGCCGGGCCTCTGGTCACCAATTCAGACCTGCGGTGCACCGACAAGTTAGCTAAATATGATATAGAGCCAGACTGCAGACAAATTTATTCCTCACAAAACCCCAACATCTTTAGAGGATGCGGCTCCGACAGGCACAATGTCTCAGCAGTGGTATAAATTAGCTTCATTGGGGTAGTGGGGTTTACGAAGAGAATGGTGAGACCCTGTTCTTCCCAGGACTAGAACACTCTTTTTCCCAGATTATGCCACAGGCGGGGGGAGGATTCAGACACGCAGGAGATTCTATTATTATTATTATTAGATGTTGGTTATAAACCTAGCAAAAGGGTTTTTACTAGTTGGAAATGGAACTGCTTAGTCATAAAAAAAGGAGAAAACTGTGGAGAGAAACGTCAACGGTTAATTGTTTACACAACAACAAAAATGTATGCATTCTGTAATTTATAAGACATCAGATAGGTACAGATAGAGAGCCGCTTTTTTATGTGACACAGCAGCTTTGAACCAAGCGTATTCCGATTGTCAGATTGATACCTGTTCTGTTCATTTCAGGTGTCATTACTCCTGAAAATTTTGGCATCATTTTGCAATCTCTTCAGTTGTAGTAGCACTTCAGGAAAAATGTAAAGGGTCTCTGCCCGATCTAGATTGGAGAAAAAAAATGAAGGGAAGTCAATGGGGAGATCATTGGTATTTTCTGGTGCACACGCATCAATTTAAATGATCAATAATGGTGTGAGTTTGGACTATGTTTGTCGTGTAATTTATCATTTAGTTTCTTGTGAAAATATGGAATTATGAGGACTACAAATGAAAAGTCTCATATTTGACTTCACAGCAGAATCCGACTGCTACAGTGCTACGGCAGATGCTAATGGTACTAAACTGGCAAAGGTCAAAGCTAGCAAACCTTAGCTGACATTAACACTTACCGTAGAACTGTAGGGCTTGACCTGCATGCTGGCTACCGACTTTCGAGTGAGAGCCAGCGACAAGCATTGTAGTTCACTACTACATATCACACAAAACCGAGAGACTATAATGCTGGCCAAAAAGTCAGAATGTGTCTTTCAAATTCAGAGGCATCATAAGTGAGATTTATGGCATATTTCAAGCTAGATCAGAAAAGAACTTTGATCTCTCCATGAACTCCCATTCATATTTTTCTTAACTTAGGACCCATGAGATAGACGTAGATGAACGGGACTTCAGGCTCCCCATGAACACCACCAATGACTGTGGAACAGGATGGTCGATCACATTGAAGGGAGATGTGGAGGCTTCAAAGTGTTGCAACTGTCTAGTGTCTGAAGTGGTCAGAAGAGCCTTGTGCCCTGTGATTTATCGGTACACTGCAGATGATGTATGTATATTTCAGCTCCCCGCCACTCTCACAACCGATTCAACAGGCAGTTAACCATCGCGTCCTATGTTACAAGATCTCTCAACAAACTGAAAGTACACTGATGAGCTGCGAGGACTGGACTCGTGTACCGCCACAGGGCAGGTAGCATCTGAGCTGGGTTGGAGGTGGAGTAATGACACACTATGTGTATCCTGTCTTCATCCACACAGTATAGAAGTGTCCTATTTGCACGACTTAATGGTGTTGGAGCCATTCATTATATTGGTGACCAGCTGTTGAGAAAGCGTGTGAGAAGGAGACAGAAGAGGAAATAATGAAGCTAACAAGTGGACAGAGGGATAGGAAGCAACTGAACTAAACACGACACAGTAGATGCTGCAAAATCTTACCACACTGAGAAGAACTCCTCAGCATATGAACAGACGAGTAGAATGTCAACAGCAGGCTTTGAAATCAAAATGTTATCATCTGCTGCCGGGGCTGGATGGTTTGTACAGTAAAGGTTAGAGAGGCTAAAGCCTGTGGTCCCTTCGCTCCCTCGCCCGGTGGTTAAGGGTTTCTGAGTGGAGTTTGTGTTCATGAAACTGGGAGTGATGTTAAACCAAAAATGTTAACAACTATTTCAATGTATAATTTTACAAAAAAAGTTACTTAAATATACCGACTCAATAAGTTAATATATCTACACTGTGAGTGTTATTGTTCAGTGTAGTCGCAGCTACAGCTACTGAACAATATTGGAACTTTTTTTTCTTTAAGCAGGAGCAATTTAAACATTTGTACCAAGCAGACTTGAACACACAAGTCGGCCTTCATTCCACCCTGACTAAGAATTTAAACAAAAACACACCACAGTAGACCAGAAAAGGTCTAAAAAAGTTCAACCTTAGTTTGCAAAACAGACCCACATCGCCCTGGGCAGGTTGTCCTCAGCTTGTGTGTGTCAACCACGAACAACACGACACGAACACACATTGAATGATGTGAGGAAGAAGGATGAGGTCTGTGAGACAGAGAGAGACAATGAGGTTCATAAGTGACCTAAGTGGTAAAGACACTGGAGTGATCCGGAGAGTGAGATGAAATAGCCGTGATGCAATGTTTGGCCATCATCAGAACTGCTTTTACACCAGCGTCTCCATGGGATCATCACAGTGGGGAGATGAAATGTGTGACAATTTGGCCTCAAAAAGTTTGCTAGTCTTCAATGGGTTTGTTGTATTTTTCTGTTGTATTTTGTTGAAGTTTCTGTGGGTAATTAGTAAAATAAGCACAAGCATAAATGAATAAATAAAAGCTGCACTGATCAGGAAACCTCGCATTTCACGTCATATTTTTGAAACCTGAGAATCAACCCTGTTTTGTCACATAATTCTATTTAATTTCTGAAATGAATCTTGCCAATTCAGCTCGATTAGAACCTCGCAAAAGAATGCAGCATCATTCCAATCTGTCCAGTAACATTTGCGCATTTTCCAGTTTCCAGTTCAATCTAAATAAAAGTCGCTCCTCTACTCTGCTTGTTTTCAGTTAAAAATACCATATAATGCCCCACTGAATGTGTTTGAAGTAGAACGCATTTCAAGGTGTCAATATGTCGCTTTCTTTTCCAACGTATTATCTGCATCCCAGTGTTGACTTGTCTTGACCTTTGCTGATTGACACCCAGCAGTCCCAGATGACCAACTATTCTGTCGGTTAATAATTACCCAGAGTCCACTGGGAAGGAAGCCTGACCCCAAACACGACACAGCAAGGAATGAGGAGCTCCAAGCGCTGCTGATAAATGAACGACGGCCACCGTGGATTCTCTCGTTTGTGTGCTATGAATGGAGTGTGGGCACCACACCTTCAAAGTCCTCGCGGTCCGGAACACAAAAGCCTTTTTGGGCAAATTCCTGGTGCAAAAGCTCTGTCGGGAATGTGTCAGATTGAGAGCATCAGTCAAAACATCACGCTAAAAAAAGACCTGAAAGAAGGAAGCATTTTAAATGAAGTATAAACCAACACTCCTTGCAGAGGTGATGCGGCTTGGTCATGTGCCAGGATGAAGTACAAACCAACAGAAGTCCAGCAGAGAGCAAACGACAGAGCAACGCGGCGGCGGAGAGGCAGAGGCTGTGGCTTTTCTCTGAGATGAACATTAATAATATGGCGGACCACAAAAGCACCGCTGAGATCAGAGAGATCACCTCCATTGTGTCGCCTTCTCCTAATGACACCCACCGTTTTGCTGATGGACAAACAAGATAAATAGAGAAGCTTGACCTGCCAGCTCACCATCCCCCTCTTCGTGAAATTACATAACTGCCTGGGCAGCATTTACTTTTATCAAACTTCACGTTAATGAAATCAAAAGGAAATGTGAGGATTTGTTTTGTTACCTATTGGGTTTATCCTCACAGCACTGTGAAGGTGCTGGACAGAGATTTATGGTCACAGTTTAGTTAGATATGTCCACAAGACGTTGTGAAGGTGGGTTCCTATCTGAGGGATAATTGTCTCTGGTAATGGGATTAAAAAAAGTTAGGTTTCATAAGGAATTAATCACATTTCTATGCTTGTGTCCTGATATTTCTTAAACTGAAACTTTCCTCTGCAGTCTTATATTGTCTACTTCACTCTGTATATTTCAATGATGACATCACACTTTATAATACGGTGCACCTGGGATCGGCGCACTGAACGAAAAATGAGGTTTATATGTGATTCATCAGTGTTCTTTGGCTCAGTGGACTATTTTGGTCAAACCTAAAGCCCCAAATCTAATTGATCCAACAACTTCAGTGTTTATAGTGGGACGAGGAGGAGACCAGGACATGTTGGTGGGCTGGATTTTAGAGGGTTTTAGACGGTTCTCCATGCACCTGTATGGATGCTAATGCTTGGTTCAGCGCTGGCTAAGAAACCCTGACTTAAAAAAGATGCATACAACTGAATCAGTAAAATAAATCAACTTGTATGCGGCAGTGGTGTCAAAAATTCTAGTTATCAACATGTTTTTCAAGCATCCAGGCATCATCGGTTTAGCACAAAATGCTACCAAGCTGGTGTCACTGACATTGAAGTGGTTCGAGTCCTTCTCAGGAAATCATGTTATTTGTTTTTGTGACTTGATTCTACTCTGTTTATATAAATTCATTGTTGCTTGCTGGGGGCATGCATGGTGTCTGCGCTCTTCGAGAAAAAACAAATAGAGAAAAAATGAAGTAACATTTAGAGAGACCGGCTTTATTCATCTACAAATAAAGATTAATGGAATTTTAAAAATGACATGCAAAAATCAAAATATTATCAGAGAGAAAAATAAATGAAACAATTATTGAATAACCTATTTATGTAATCTAGCACCATGTTTTGTTAGCAATAAATCTTTGTACATACAAAAAGAATGAAAGAAAAAAATGACTTAATAATCAATTGGAAGAAAATATTTGTGAAAGGGAATAAGCCATAAGAAAATGTATGTATTTGCAAACAATTTCTGAAACATTACATATGTACAAACACAAAACATTTTTAAATCCATTTTGTTCTATATTATTTTGCCGTTGTGCAAGTGCAGGATGAAATAAAAAGTTTTTTTTTTTTTTGAGATTGCTAATTGTGAAATACGTAAGGAAAGAAGAATAATAAGCATCAAAGTGATGCGATGTTGTCTATGTTCGGACATAATCGAAGAAAAACATTTTAATATTTGAAATATAAATACATAAAAATGGATGTGCACGGGCCCCAATTTTGCCAAATGAGGACTAGATGCAGTCAGCGAGTCAGAGCCAATATTGCAATTTGAAATATGAGAACATAAAGCAAATGAAATCTGTGTTGTGAAGCAGACACTATTTTCACTGTCTCACATCATCCACACAAAAATCAATTAGTGAGTTTTAAATGTCTGATGTTGAGTGTCCAGTTAGGTCCTGAGGTGTTGCTCAATATGATGGGAGGACCAGTGTCAGCGGGCCATGGGTTCACATGCTGACCGGGGGAATCCCACTGGTCATTAATCATACAACTGGACAGCTGGAGACAAGCGGCTCAGAGGTGGACAGATCTCAGCTACAGGACTGCAACACGTCCTTGACCCTCCTGCTTCTTCCTCCATTTCCGTGATATTTGGCCAAATATCTCAATGACAGCATTGTTTTGTTGCGTGTGTCATGCTCACTTGCATCTTCCAGCGCTGCAACTCGGATTGATTGATCGATTACCTGTTCACAGAAGACAAAGCTTGACTCTGATAGGACCTGGAGGTCAGTGTCCCAATTTAGTGCTACACTTGTCATTGGGCCCAAAATCAGTGAGAGAGCCCTGGAGCCATGGTGGAGATTGAGTCATGACCTGTCAAAGAAAGATTAATATGGATTACATCAGAGGTACAGGAACCTGGAGCCACACTTTCGTGGAAGTCGAAGAAGATCGACAAAAGAATTTGGCTTTAATGTATAAAATAAATATTAACAGAGACAGTTATTAATGGAGAATCTAATCTGCTAATTCCTTATTGACTTAGATATTGGAAAAAGGCAAATATTTAAGACAGAAAACGCATTTGGATTTTTTAAATAACATCTTGTGTAAGTGTATGTATAAATTAGGGATGTGGTTTGATTCAAAATCGCAGTTAAATTGGTATAAGAATATTTGCCACGAGAAACCATATTTTTCAATTTGAATGAATTTGGTATATTACTGAATCAAATGATGGACCCATACATACATTTAAATAACAAAAAAAAATTTTTATTTTGCATCAGTTTGACAATAGCACCATAATCACGATGGTGTCTATATTCAAGTTTGTATATCACCTTTTTTAAACTAAAGCTCTTTTAATGTCTTCAATGTCATTGTATAAGAATTTCAATTTTATAAGAATTTCAAGTACCTTCAGAGTAGTGGAAACCCTGGCCATTGTGTTGCGAAAAACATCCCTGAACAAAAGCAAACGGATTGCTTTTGTTTGCTTTTGTTCGTGGGATTCCTGCATTTTCCACCACAATATTTAAATCTGACTTTGTTTTAAACGTGTTTTTATTTGTCTGAAGACAGTTTACATTACATGCAAATATATTGCGTTAGTGGCAGTTGTAATGTTGAATTTTACTGATATAAATAGAACTGGATGTGTGTTAAGAATAAAATAATACCAACAAAAATAAATAAATAAATAAATATGAAGTTAATTTAGTACTTGCCATGACTTAGTCTTTCGTATTTAATAAATCAGAGCTCTGGAATCTCTGTGTTCATGCAGCTGTCTTGCCCCTCCTTCATTGGTATTTGTGAGTGTCTTTATAGCTTAGCTTGTACGCCGAGTTTTAAGAATTGCTGAGGCATCACTATTCTATAAACCAAATTTCAAGACTCCTCTAGAGCTCACACTTGAGTCAATTATTTGGGGTTCTCTGTTGGTTGCTCCTCTCAGGCTGTTTATTCACCGTCAGATGGAGGTGAAGGCGACCGAGCGTGGACCCCGGCCTCGCGTCCTCGCAAAGCTACTTTGGCAAATAAAGAAGATGAATGTGTGCAAATCTGAAAGCAAACAGCCGAGATTGTCAGCATCGCGGGAAAACAGCGGTGAACGATGATGTCGCTTAGCTGGCTGACAGATGACTCGGCTGGTGAGGGACGCTTCTTCTCCTCTTCCTCCGCTTCTCTGGGGACCGAGCTTTCGTCCAGAGCCATTTTCAGCCAATTTATTTCTTGATGTGGTCGAACCTGGGGCAACTCCCGCTGGGGAGGCTTTATGTGGTGATTAATGACGGGTATTTAGCCCGGATACCTGGGAGAGCCGGAGCCCATCTGCACAACACTGACAGGTACAACACTGCTCTGCAGGACCAGACAGGACAGAGTGGCCGCTGCCTGGAGCGCCACACTCTTGAGCGTCTATCGGCATCAGAAACACGATTTATATCACAATCTTAAATCTTCGCAAGCATTGTTTCCATCTGTCTCATGATGAAATATCCAAACTCACTTCATATATGTGAGCAACTTAAGCCTTAAGAAGAATCTACATGGACTGCATGACTGTTTTTTAAATGTAATTTAAACTTGTTTGGGGACTATGCTTGAGTCAAGGAAATCAAAAACCTACAAAAAAAAATCATGTCATACCTCAACATTAGAAATGGTTAGATGTTTAAAGCTGAACCATATCTGTGCTGGTTTCCTGCTATTTTTGTATCTGAGTTTGAAGATTTCTGGTGTTACAGATGAATTTTCATGCTTTAAAGTTATTATTTCCCCCCCAAATATTAGCCGAGCTCTTGCACAGTCTTACTTCAGAATCCATTGTATATGAAACTCCATAAAATTCAGTGGATCATGTCACATTTTAGTTTGGAAAAATATACAGATTTTTACTGCCACTGATGTAAAATTAGTTTCACTCGATATTTTAAGATAAAATTAATTCTTGTGTTACATCTTATTTTTTAGCAAAGTTAACAGTTTTTTACCTCAAAGAATATAGTATCATCCACCTGCATTATTAATCCATGGGGTATTATCTCAAACTCAAAGACAGAGAAACATGATGGATACGTATGACACTGTAAATGAATTGAGAAATAAACACACAGAATGCCTTGTGCAGTGTTATTGTGTGTTATTCTAACCTCTAATTGTTTTTGTCGCTCACTTTGCTATCAGCTTGCGGCCGACTTGTCTGGAGTTCCTCCTCTGCAGAACAGTTTTAAGACAGAAAAGACAGCCTTGACTGTCAAACTGGATCCGACTGTACTGAGCTGCAGTGCAGAACTTGACATGGTTCTTTAACTTCACTAGCATGCAGAACAACTGCCAATCATTCAGTTGCATCTGCGTTCTTTCAGAGAGGAAAAGGAAGAGGACCTGCTGGCGGAGGCCAGATAATTTAGACATCCATTATACGCATGAACGCCTTGTCTTCTTCGCTCCATCATTGGCCATCGCTCAGCCAAACAGGCCCAGATGCCAGGAGAAGCCTAATGAGATTAGGCTGCGGACAGGTTGGCGGCCAGTAGCTGTCACAACCACTCTGCCTGCATGTGAAGAGACTTTGCTGTGTGTTTATGGGTCCGTGTGCTGGCGGAGCTGCCACGTTGATGGAGATTAATGAGCCAGGTTATCCATAGCCTGGTTCTGCTGGTGCCAGACCTCCAGAGTCCGACCAACAGACTGTGTTGCTCTGATGCGAGAGTGAAGTAAACGCAACACAAACAGAGATGATCAACAACAGCAACGTGGCGTGACTGGACCAGAGCGTTGGTGGAAACACGCGGCAACTAATGGTAGACAACATGTTCGTAGGAGCACCTGAAAGTAGGGCTGTTTTAATCTTGTGTAGTTGCACTGAAGCAGAGTTAACTCAGCATAAATCTCAAAGTTCTACTCTTGCATTGATAAAGCCTTCCTTTATGTTACATTAAAAAGTGTGATTTGTTATCACAAATGACAACAGGAGTTTCTCTGCTGTGCGGTTAAACAGGATTCAGAATTTCAATCTATTGAGAGTTTTAAGTGAAAGAGTTTTAGATTTAAGCCAACTGAACAACAAGGGGGAGTGACAAGCTACGCAAAGTTCAACTTAAACTGGACCATTTATGCTTTTCAGTTCCCATGGTCACATGACCGCCCAGAAAACCAAATTATTGCTGACCCAAAAACAATATTTTGACTGCTCCCGGATGCAGAGTCACTGATTCTGAACCTCTTCAGTTAAACAAGTTGACCATTCAGAATGGTCGTGGTGTAACAGCTCCAATTTGACGGTCTCAGTTTCCTTGCTCGCTGATGCAGTGTGTTCCCATTGACCCTAAGGACACAGGCAGTTATAGCGCCACTCCTATCACAGAAGTGACATCTCACATCACACCTCACAATTTTATAATTTAAGTCCTCAGTTTAACTGTTGCATAGAAACATGGTTATTGCCTATTGGTCTGGACACGTGATAAGAAAAGAAAATGTAAATAGGCAACAAAGAAAACTAGCATTATTACTTATTATTAGTACAGAATCCAAACATAGCAGAGGCTAAGCTACTCTAAATGCAACTAATAGTTTTTATAATTTACCAGGAACACTTATTATGATATGCAGCCACCACAAATTTGCAAAGGATTGTGGCATTGTTAGGTTTTTGTTGTTGTTTGTTTTTTCTCAATTTGTTCAGAGAGTGTAACTAGAAAATAAGAAACTTATATTATATTTTAAAAAAAAACAAAAGAAAAAAGTGTCCTCTTTAATACATGAAATGGACACTTACTCTTGACAACACTGACAATATTATTGCTGATGTTTTGGATTTTTTTCTTAGTATCATAGCATACACCTTTATTATTTTCAAATGAATAATTATCTGTGTTTTTTTTTAACTTTTGAACATGATGCAAATGTGATCCAAAAAGAGACTGGTCGCTCTGAACACGCACAGAACTCTTCGTGTGGCTCTGTTAATGCAAATATGTGAAGTTCACTCAGTTTGCAACATGACATGAAGATGAAGTTTCTCCGCGTGCAGTTTTACAGGCCGGTACAGAAAACAACTTTGGTAATAAAATGCGAACGACATTCAGCGGTCTACATGCACAAAGCTGGAAACCCAGTGGCCCCTGACTCCTTTGAAGCCGACTGAGATCAAAACGAAACGCTCCACGGAGCACAGACTAGGTGAAGAGTGTGAGCAAGACAGGAGACAAATGGTTGGACCCAGGGAGGGACCGAGGACAATGCCTGTGGGACAGGGCCGCCGACTTCCGAAGATAAAATCATATTTGGAAGGCAGGCGTCCAGAATGCCGCGCCGCCCCTCCCGCCTTCTCTTCTTTTCTTCTCTGAATATGGACAATGACTGTTTGCGTTTACAGAACCATAAATCAGCGGTGCCCATTGCCACAGAGCAGCTGGCACGTTTGCCAATAATTATAATTATTAATCATGGCGATTTCACGGTCTTCAACGGGCCGGCGGGAGGCTGCACGGGACAGGATGCGGCTGGCGCCTCCAGGACCGCAAAGCAAGCTGGGAAGGGTTGAACCAGAAGAATAGTGGGGGAGGTCGGTGGGACTGGGAAGAAGGGGAGGGTGGTTGGAGTCTGAAGAAAGAGCAATACTTTAAAAAGATGCTGACCTTGTTTAACCACTCATTCCTACTCAACAAAACATATCAAACTTAAAAATATAAAATATGGATCACAGATGTGTCTAATTCAGTCCTAGTGAACACCTTGTTCGTGTGATGAAATTGATAAATTCATAACCAAAACTTACTTTCAGAACGTGGATGACTTTAAGATGTGTGAATTTTTTTCATGTCAACCATGGTCCTCCTGGTTCTGATCTTGTGAGGGTGACCAGGAGGGCTATTCCAAAACCGAAGGATTTCAGAGTTCTTTGAGTCCTTCTCTGAATCATGTTATCCAGTGTACTTCACATAAAGTCCAAAGAATTAAACTGTAAAACTGATCCTGCAGCAATTTCTGAGCAGCACTGGAAGAGATCAAAACCCCAAAAATAAAACCCCAAAAAGCTCCACATTGTCATCACTGACATACTGCCCCACAAGATGTGACCCAACTGAGACTATGACCTTCTAGGCTGCTGGGAATTACAATCACAGGCATGTGAACAGTTTACAGCAGACATACACACTGCAATAGCGTAGCAATTTTACACATCTCCCTGGCTCCATGATTGTCGTGACAGAGTTGGCAGGATTGGATCCCTGCAATAAGCAATATATGTGTTCAGTTTCTGCGTAGTTTGTTGCTCCCAGTACTTTTCTTTCCGTTTGTCGCTCTACTTTTGGCATTATATGTTAAATTCATGGTTGTCTGATCAGGGATAAAGTGATCCTAACTGCTCATGACAGCTGACTGGAAAGATGACTCCAAGTGTGCACGTGGTTACATGTTGACTTTGCAGATTAGAACATGACAAAGTTAACAGAGTAAAAGCATCCGTCATGTAGAACAGCATTTTATTAAATATTTTAAACCCAATGTTGCTTTTTAGCATCACTCTGTCTAACTTGGGCCCGCCCCCAATTCAACTGCCTCCTCCCTCAACCTGCGAACCATGATCATAGATCCAAAAAGTTATTCTCGACCAAGAACGTGTTTCATAAAAATTGAACAGAAAGTTGTGTGACTAGAAGAGCAACCCTGAGTTCCTCATGAATGGGTTTTGACTTAACAAAAAATAAGCATGAAAAACACAATATAGTGATTCTGTTCCAGGAATCAGACGAACTATCCCACGTTCATTAGTCTGTTCGCTGGACAATTAAGAACATCACACCACTGGAAAACTTTCTGTCTTCACACCGACATCTGTTGCTGGGGCGCTGCTCTGCTCACCAGCTGCCTCACAGAACTCTCTTGAGCATCTCGAAAAACTGCCAGCTTGTATGGTCTGTATCGTGAATAACAGTCTAATTGCACGGTTCACTCGTAGGAAGATGCTGTTTACCTTGCTAAATGAGAAACTGGACGGCGGCCATGTATGAACATATGTGGTGGATGTGCTTCCACCTGCTCGTGTCTCGATGGTAACTATTCTGGACCGATTATGCTGCTGTGTTCGGTACAAGTTCCATCGGGAAATTTCAACATTTATAAGGGCATGAAAATGGTTGTATTTCTGTTCTACGCACTGTTATCTTGTCTTGTATTTCTGCACAAAAGCAGCAGCTCGCCATGATGTCAACGGAATTGGCTGTGGACCTTCAAAGACTGGATTGTCTCTAGGGGTAAATCAGCAAAGGATCTGGGGCTTTAAAGGCCCCACAGAGCCTCCACTGTCAAGCAGGAAAAAGGTCTTCGTGGGAGGAGAATGAGAACCTGATGGTCACTGCAGATGCATTCCATTGTCAAGATGTTAACCCACCATAAGGACTGCTGCAATATGGATCCATCCTGGATGGTCAAGTGGTCAGATGACCTGTGCAATGACATGTGCAGTGAGCTAAATGGACCTGGAGGACTCTTTGACAACCAAGACAACTTTGTGGTGTCATGGACGAAGTCATGAAAATGTATGCACCTTATTATAACAACATAACAACCTCGCAAAACTAATCCAAATACTCCTCTTTCACATTAGGATTTCAAGTATTAACAGCATAAGAAGTTGTGTGGTACTAAATGTAAAAAAATACAACGATGATGACGAAGATCAAGACTGTGATGTAACGTGGCTATAATTACAGTTTATTACTACTGTTCTGTTCTCTACAGCATGTTTGTGTCTGATTGTAATTAACGTAGCATAAACAACTTGTTTTGACTTTTCCGTATAAATGTCTTACTGTTCAAACTACAGGTGCCTTGGAGTGTATTTTAAATAAAAGCGACAATATAGTCAATAATAGCAGCAAAGTAGCGGGTCTGGGAAAAGTTTGATGAAGACGGAGGGCTGGGTCGAACCTGGATGTAGTTTAAAGACTTTGGAGCAGGATCTTTCGGAAAGATAAATACATCCGTTATCTTTCACCAAGAACAAAAGACTCAGTCAAGAAGTCTTCCCATCAAGTCCATCATTAATAACATGTACAGACATGTATTGTAAAAGGGAGAAAAGAAAGTCTTTGTGATGAAAAGTGAATGCAGCTTGTGAGTTCTCATACTTTGCAAAGTTTTTATTTGTCAACTGGTGGAGTGAAAGCACACAAACAGACTGATGTCCAAACCGAATGCTGTGGCGGTCCAGTCCAACTCCGAGCTGAGGTCAACACATGTCGGCGTTGGCACGAACTCCCAGTGAACAGATGTTTTACATTTTCATTACAGCAAGTCTTTTCTTGTTTAATTGATAAAGCCTATCAATGCGACAGTTAATCTCTCGGCCAGCAGGAGGTGAGTAAACTGACAGCAGGT